>NC_061513.1:113404022-113420814 GCF_022539505.1 Lolium rigidum | reverse complement strand
ATTGGATAGCCGAAACCGGTGTCCATTCCAGTTTACATGATGCTTTGGATATGGATACATGACCGTTGTTTACCGCGTGTTGGTTCAAAAGATGTAAATTACATAATTGTGAAATATTTTTCATGACAAGATTAATTTTACCAATCATGATCTTTTTATAAATTGATAGTTTTTTTTAGATTTAAATTGATAGTTAAAGAAGTCTGAATACATGTTCTTTTTTTCTGGGATGTCATCTGTTTCTGAATGTGTCAAATGGAGGTGATATTTCTGAAAAAGCTACAAACAAAAGACAATGGTGTTCACTAATGCATGGCAAAATGAGCGGCACGTATGTCTATGTGCCCTTGGAAGTTTTAAACCTTCAACCAGTGCTCAGAGAACCATCCATGCAACCTGTGATTTTCGTCCCACAAACCACAAGTCACTCTGAGCCCAGACTCACGGTAAAAATGACCTGTGACACCGACGGAGGCACCTGAGCCGGTCGTTCCGCCTCTCTCCTTTTCCCACTGCATGTTCTTCTCCTCCTCGTCGTACGCCTAGGCGCACCAGAGGAACTACCCAAAGTTCACGGCGCCTAGACAGGCGAGCAGCCAGTAGTATTGTAGTAGTAGTAGTCGCAGTGTCCGGCATTCAGATCGCTAGAGAGCCCGCTCGTCCTCCCTCCACTTCTGCTCGCCTGGTCAACAACCTTACGATCACCAGGGCCATGTAGAGGGGCGCCATGCTGAAGCTGGCCATGCTATTGGGCAGCTTGGTGTAGAAGAATTTGAGCTCCTCGATGATGCCGAACGCCCCGGCGAGCCCAATGAGCGCGAACTGTGGCACGAGCTAGAACGCCAACATTGCGGTGGCTCCGGTAAGCGCCAGTCTATGATACTATTGAGTTTAATCCAAAGCCGATATTCATGAATGTGTTGCACGGTCAAAGTAGCATCCATTTTTTTATCTTTGCGATCCATGCGTTGTTAAGCAAGGCTTGATGGACCTTCCATTTATTTCTTGTGGAGACCTCGTGGATGAGCGGGGTGATGTTATTGGGCTTTTCCCCATTGAGCCAAGGGGAATCCCAAGATTTTTCCATTACCAATGGTGATACTGGCGGCAACAAAGAAGAAATCCATGTCAACAACATCACAAGGGGTGCCCATCCCAACCCAAAGCTTCTTTGGGCCGCGCCATTCGAACCAAGGCCACCGCCCACCGCAACCGAAGAGCTCTAACAAATTTCTCAAGATGCAAAATTTCCAAGCCACCAAGTTTCTTTGGTATACACACCGCCTTCCAATTTGCTTTCACTTGCCACTGGCGACCTCTCTAGTGTTGGCCATAAGGAAAGCCCGGCCTATTGTGTTCATGGAAGCGAGGCAACCTGGCGAGACGTTAAGGGGTGTAAGGTGGAACATAGCTTGAGAAGTTAGGACCGACTTGACAAGATCCCCACGGCCGGCCGCATTGATGTTTTCTTCCATTCCCGAGTTTCCCAACCATCTTGTCTTCAAGGGGTTGGAAGTCCACGCTTTTAAGCTTTCAAACCGAGAGCGGGAGACCCAAATACTTCATGTGAAAGGAGGAACATAGAACTGGCAACTCCCCCAAGCACATCATCAAGGTCAATGTCTTGGCATCTAACTAATAGGCACCACCATACTTTTTTGGAAGTTAATGTCAAGCCCGGTGACCTCACGAAATAAGCTAAGGATGGAAGAAAAGGTTTCGGATTAGATAATGTGTATAGAGGGCTGTTTTTTTTTTTTTACAATATGTTAGTGGTAAAAAATATATAAAATTACATAATTATAATTTTTGTCAGAACACATTACATTTTACCAATCATGAAATCTTTTCACATATCGATAGTTAAATAAGTTTGAATACATGTATTTCTAGAATGTCATATATTTTTGAATGTTTGGAATGGAGGTAATATCTCTGAAAAAGATGCAAACCAATAAACAATGGTGTTCACTAACGCACGGCAAAATGAGTTGCTGGGAGGGATGCCTTATGTGGAGAGCGGCGATTTTAAAGGCGCCGGTAGGTGTAGGTGTTACATCTACCGTTCACTCTCTGCTTTGAGATTGGTGAGGCTTTTGACATTTGTCTAATATAAAACTAATAATTGAAATACAAGTGGAACTTTTTTGAAACTAAAGTGATACATGGGAAATATTGTGAAACAGTCTGACAAAAAGTGAAACTGATGACATCATTGATGATGTCACTACGGTTTGTTTCACAAAAATATTAGTGTTTCAGTTATGTTTCAATTATGTTTTAAATTTGTTTCACAATTTTGTGAAAAAATTGGTCATCACATGACTGACGTCATTGCTAACATCACTCCGGTAGGTACCGGCGCCTATAAAAACAAGTTTTCGGTCTTATGTGCCCTTGGGAACTTTGAAACCTTCAACACCTGATTTTCGTCCCACAAGTCACTCCGAGTGCAGACTCGCGGTAAAAATGGCCTATGTAAACACGGAGGGAGGCGGCTGAGCTGAACCTACAAAACTAAGCCACCGGTCGTTCTGCCTCGCCCTCCTCTTCCCACTGCACGTTCTTCTCCTCCTCGCCGTACGCCCAGGCGCACCAGAGGAAGTAGACAAAGTTGACGGCGCCCAAACAGGCGAGCAGCCAGTAGTAGTAGTCGTAGTGGCCGGCGTTCAGATCGCTCGAGAGCCAGCTCGTCCTCCCTCCACTTCTGCTCGCCTGGTCGACCACCTTGACGATCAAGCTGTTGACGAGGTTGCCCACCCCCAGTGCCATGTAGAGCAGCGCCATGCTGAAGCTGGCCATGCTCTTGGGCAGCTCGGTGTAGAAGAACTCCAGCTCCCCGATCACCCCGAACGCCTCCGCGAGCCCCATGAGCGCGAACTGCGGCACGAGCCAGAACGCAGACATGGGGGCGGCTCCGGCCAGCGCCAGCCTGCGCCGCGCGCCCTCGACGGCGGCGGACACGGCCATGGCCGCGGTGGCGAGCAGCAGGCCGACGCCGATGCGCTGCTTCATGGTGAGGCCGCGCGGGTTGCCCGTGACGCGCCGCAGCGCCGGGGCGATCCACCGGTCGTAGCTGCCCGACCACAGCGACATGGTGACCATGTTGAACATGGTGAGGGAGCAGCCCGGCACGCGGAACGCGCCCATGCGCCGGTCCATCTCGTTGGCCTGCAGCACGGCGTAGTTCTGGCCTATGGCCTGCGCCAGGAACACGGTGGACGACCAGATGGGTAGGATTCGGATCGCGGACTTGAGCTGCTCCACCTGGTCCACCGTGCACAGCCTCCTGTCGCCGTTGACGTGGCACTCCGAGGCCGACTCGACATTGTTCCCAAAACTGCTGATCATGCAAGCCTTGTTCAAGAACCTGAACGGTATCGCCATATATATATGTCAGGTGAACAATTGATGATGCGTTGATCGGTCATGTGTTTTAGTCTCTCCCCGCTCACCTCAGCTTGTCTGTGGGGACAGTGAGCTTGCAGTCTTTCTGATGATGATACACGCCGTCCTCCGTCTTGGCCGGCAACCGCACCCTGTAGTTCTTCACTGCCGCCAATATCGCGCCTCCGATCCCGGAGAACATCTGCTTGGACCCCTTCTCCTTGATGTAGAGTCGGGAGCCGAGGAGGAAGCTCGCCGCGGAGAGCGTCATGAGGGCCATGGGGACGGCGAACCCAGCCTTCCACCCGACGTTGTCCTGCACGTAGACGATCACCGTGACGGCGACGGTGAAGGCCACCCCTATGGACGCGTAGTAGGCGTTGAAGTAGGCCTGCAGGATCCTGGACCGCTGCTCCTTGGGGTGCCTGGAGAACTGGTCCGCGCCGAACGCCATGGAGCACGGCCGGATGCCGCCCGCGCCGATGGACAGGAAGGTGAAGCCGGCTATCAACCAGGCGAGGTGCCTCGGCCCCGGGGGCGTGCACTGCGCCAGAGCGAGGCCTATGCCGCACGGTGGCGGCTGTGCGCCGGGTATCATGGCGCTAAGCCATAGGAAAACGATCCCCTGCAGTAAGTACAGATCTAACGTAAGTACGCATTCCTGGCGCCTGACTGCTAGACAAAATACTTCACAAAAAAAAACTGTTAGACAAAATGTATATGTGTGGCAAGGATCGGGCGAAATTTTACACTTACTGTTAGACATGCAATGGATCCTATCGAAATGGCCACGAACCGGCCTATGTACATGTCGGCTATCAACGCGCCGGGAATGGGTGCAAAATTTGCTGCCGCCGCCCACGCGAACAGCGTCGCTCCGGCAGTGACATTGCTCAGGTGGTACTGCTTGGTGAGGTACATGATCATGTTGGTGTTGAGCCCGAATCCAGCAACTCTCTCCAACATCTCATTTGCTAGGGGAACAAAGGGAAGATAGAAAAACTTCATCAAATATAAGGGCGTGAATGCAGATGGAAATGCTACATGGCTAGACATCATGTAAACCTGGGTTCTAGAATATAGCTCCAGATTGAAGATAGGCTGAAGCTAAATCTAGTACCTTTGTCCTATAAAACTTATCCGAGAATTGTCTAAATTTGGATGTATCTAGACACTAAATAGTATTTTTGACAAACTTCCGACATATTTCGTGTGATGGAGGGAGTACTAAGAAAAGCTTGTTCTTTCTCTTGCACTAGTACAAAATCTTCAGCAAAGTGCATAGGAGCAGTCTAAGTTTTTGTTTGATTTCCAATGGGTACATGTCATGTCTATCATGGATGATCATTCTCAGTTCGGAATCCCCTACCGGCGGCGCAGTAGGAGGGGAAAATATTACATACCTATGATGAACGGTAGGGCTACAAATCCACCTCTCCCTTTCTCTTTGGAGGCATCGGATTCAGAGCTGTGTGCATCACCTTCTTGGGTTTCCATCGATCTTCTGCAAAGCTAAAGGTCGGCAGCAGGTAGGTAGCTGGCCGGGATCACTAAACAGGAATAGCTGCCGTGCTCGTTCCCGTTGTTGCTTGCCAAGATAAGAGTTGATGGAAGCTATGTGATCAGGATGCCTGATGGGAAATGTAGCTATTGAGATCAGCAGACGAAAGAACATGCTCCTCCATTCTCCTTGGAAATCGGCAGAGGTGTATAGATGAAGAGGGGAAACAAGGGGCGTGCACAAGAAACTACACATTCTTCCATATAAGGTAGGAGACGGGGACCAAACTCGTGACCTTCTTGCAAAATAAAAATAATCAACATAGAATAGAAGAACAAAAACGAACAAAATAGTCCTGGTCTCAACCACCAGTCCACATCACTAAGGGCTTGTTTGGTACTAGAGTTTTAGTGGGGATTAGCGGGGATTATCCGCCCTAAACTTCAAATCCCCACCTATCCCCAATACATGTTTGGTGCTAGAGTATGAGCGAGTTTAATCCCCACTTATCCCCACTTTTCCCCACTTTTCTTCAAATTTTAGTGTAATTTTTTCAATCCCCAATACTCTACCCCTACCTAGTGGATTGGGGATGAGGTTTTGTGGGGATTGGATGACAGTAGAGATTCACCCAATACTCTAGAGTATTATCCCCACTAAGGCCTTGTTTACTTCTCTCGTATTTTTCTTTCCAATAGGTATGGGGATGGGAGGGGATTTGGTGTTCACCCAATCCCCTCAAATACCCCTCCCCAAAAATACACTAGTATGATGGAGAGTTTTTGATTTAGGCAAAAAATGTGGGGATGGGAGGGGATATCTCGGGATTATGTCGTTCAAAACCGGAGAAGTAAACGGACTAGTGGGGATTTTCCGGGATACGAAATAATCCCCTCCCATCCCCATAAATACCCTAGAAGTAAACAAGGCCTAAAACATCAGTACCAAACAAGGCCTAAGGGATTTCATGTTGAGATCAAGGGGACATACTCGTGAAAGCATAAGATATTTGCCCTTTACAGAGTGGAAAACAAAGTTAGTTTTTTTTGTATTTGAGAGCAACCACATATTTCTGATTAATATAAATTCAAGTTACATGAACAAATAAACGTAAAAACTAAAAGACATACTTGAAAAAGCAGTTGTTCTGAAAACTTTGTAGATAGAATCCTAAAGGACAGAAAAATACAGAACTATCTCTAGGGTTTGCAGCAGTTGCTAAATGCCGCCGCCGCCAAACTCCAACGCCTCCTAGGCGCACGTTGGAAGAGGCGCCGAGCCTCCACCATTGCCATATCCAAAGAAGCACCATCGCTAACGAGGCTTTGTGAGTCGATGAATATGCAAACAACGATGCACATGTCGTTGTGGCACGTCGACCGAGGGAATTACATGTGCTGCCTTGGACCAAGATCCACCGCATCCCATCGATGGGGCAGGAATAATGATAGGTCGACCACTGACAAGGGATTAACTTATCAATGCCTACAGATTGTAGACTAGGGTTTTAGTCGGAAGTAGAGGGCAAGTAGATCTCGAAGGTTTCAGCCGAAAAGTACTCGACGATGTAAAAACTAGGGTTGCGTGAGACAATGAATCGATTCTCTCTTTGTCCCTCGACTCCCCCTTATATAGGAGGCGGAGCCGAGGGATTCGTAATACACAAGTTACAGAGTCCAGAAGGGTTTCTAACTCATCCCGTAAGATTACAAGTATGTATTTCCTAATACAACTCTAGATTTCCTTAGTACTAACTTGGGCTTCCGAATCTTCATATTCATCGAGTCATGGGCCTTCAGTAAACCCCGGGTACCATCTTCGGCAGGCCCATTTGGGGATGCCTATGTCAGTAGCCCCCGAGATTTTGCTTGAATCGAAGAATCAGGGAAAATCTCCAACTTTATAGTCATTCAATAACTCTATCGAATTTATCACATATCTTTGGATACGCAATTCTATTTTGTACAGGGATAATGGTAGTTGGGGCTAGTTCATCTGACGGATCAGATACTAGTTAACTGCTCTAGTGGCAATCCGCAAAAACCTACTTCAAGATCACGTCCCTGGACATGATCTCGGGATACTGGTGTTAACTTCGACATGTGCCGCTTAAGGTCTTACCATCTGTCGAGTCCCAGTCATATTTTATCGGGTACCTAACGCGTCCGTTAGGATTTTTCTTCGTATCTGTTGATACGGAAAAAAGTAGCAAACCGACGTCAGAGACGGTGCCACGCCGCTCAGAACGGATCTGGGGTCTTACCTTCGCAGAATTTTGCGGCATTCATAGATTATTCGCAACTTTAGCGCTCTGAGAATATATTGTCGAGTGCTTTTTCCGCTGTTGGAATAGCACATTTTATTGAGTCAACGGATGACTTATCTTGCCTTCCCGATGGAAGTATATGCAGAGTTATTTGTATAACTCGAAATATGCTCACTTATTTTTTTTTTAAATTTCATCGGGCACGCGAACAGCGTTCCCGATGGGAGTAGCCCCCGAGGCTACAGCCAAGGACTAGTGCTTGGTTGTAGGCTCAACACTTTAACGCCTTATGTCGCTATATTATCATTCTTTCTCGAACTTTTCATATCTATCGGGTGCGTGACCAGCGCTCCCGATGGGAGTAGCCCCCGAGGCTATGAACAAATGCTTGTATTTGGTCATAGGCTCTCGCCATTTCTATTTTGTTATACTCGAGTTTTTCTTTTTTCCAAAGTAGCCCCCGAGCATTTGAGCAAAAACTTGTATTTGATCAAAGGCTTCTCGAAATAATCAATTGTCTTCTACTGCTGCCAATTTCATTAACCTTCTCAGCCGAGATTTTTTCTTGGCAAGGTGACATCATTACTGACGATAGCCACGATCACTGTATCGGGAAGACGCGGGCACTGCTCTCTCTCTGTCTTGCGGGCCTAAAACCCTCATCAATTTGACACGTCGTGCAAGTGGGGGACACACGTCCTCCGCTTTTTCTGGCGCACGTACTGTAGCGCCTGTTCCGTTCTTTCACAGTCAAAATACACTTTTACCCCTCAGCCACGTGCACAGCATCCATCGCACAATTATTCCATCCAACGGTGCGTCGCTTCGCCAATTCTCTATATAAGGTCATCTTCTTCCTCCGTTCATCCTTTCGCTTGCGCCGCACCTCTGCTCTCCTCTGCAAAAATCCCCTTTCGCGCCCAATACTTCCTGAGCTCAGCCACACTCGCAGTGCACGCCTACGCCATCGTTGATGCCACCACGCACACGGCTCACCAGACACAGCACTCCCGAGTCAAAGATGGCGGCGGAAGATCTGGAGTGGGAGAGATCCAAGATCTCCAACCAAGACCTCAACCTGATGAAGAAACTCGGGTTGATGAAGAAGGAGGGCGCGCTGCGCTTCCCCAGCGAGGAAAGCTATCCATCGCCTCCTATCGAATATCGGGTCAGTTTTGTTGACCATCTCATCCGCGGCCTCTCTGCCCCCATTCACGATTTCCTCCGCGGTCTTCTCTTTGTTTACGGGTTGCAGCTGCATCAGCTGACTCCCAATTCCATCCTCCACGTCTCCATTTTTATTACCCTCTGCGAGTGCTTCCTCGGAGTCCATCCTAATTGGGCTCTGTGGAAGCGCATCTTCTACGTCCGCCGCAATGGCTCCCACAACATCGCCTACAACATAGGCGGTGTAGTTATTTGCGTTCGCCGTGACGTCGAGTATTTCGACGTCAAATTCCCTGACTCCGTCCAAGGGTGGCGCAAAAGATGGCTTTATGTGCATGAAGAAAGCTCTGACTCGGTGGAGTACAACATAGCTCGTTTCGATGGAGGTGCCAAGATTCTTCGTCGCCGATCCTGGGACGCTGAAGCTACCGAAGAAGAAAAAACGGCGACAAAAGCTTTGATGTCCCGTATCCATGAGCTTCAAAACACCCGTGGCAAGGAATTGTCGGGTATCCAGATTACGGCGTACTTCCTTAGGATTAGAGTACAACCTTTACAAGCTCATCCGAAGAATGCTGGCGAAAAAGATGCCAACAGGCTCTCCAAAGATCTTCCTGCAAAGGACTTGGAGAAGCTTATCCGAAGAATTTCGTCGCTCAGCAAGAAAGATGCTATTCCATCCTCTTGCCGTGTGGAGCCATATAGTGGCACCAACGCCCTCCCCGAGGTAATTTCTTCGACTATTATTTTGTCCTCTCGATTTTTTGTCCTCTCGACTTTTTTGAATATTTCTCGACTACTCTTTTGCTGATGTCCTTTGCATAACTTCTTGTCGACATACCTTGTCCTTGTAGAATCATCCAGTTCTAGCTTCTCTCCCTCCTCTTCCTGAAGGTGGAGAAGTCGAAGAACGGGCTGTTGTCACCGACGACAACCAGGGTACTTCTCGCCCTGAGAGTGAGATCGCGGGTTCTCAAAAATCCGCGGCCTCCTCTGAAAAAGAAATTGAATCCGAGGCTACCGCATCGACACACTCCCTCCCCTCAGCTGTTTCTCCAAGGAACAAGAGGAAAAGGGACGAAGTTGCCGATTCCGGTACCTCCAAAGCCGGCGCATCTCCTGCCGAAGACGTTATTCCCGATGAAGAGGGAAGAACTTTCAATCCTTATGGAGATGCCCTCGTCAGCTCGTAAGTTCTCGTTACTTTTTGTTGTCTGCTCTCGATATTTTGTCTATGTTGTTTCTTATATTGTCGCCTATTTATTGTAGTGGTGCCGAGGATGAAAATGCACCTATTGACGCGACTGCTCGAACGAGTGTCGGGGGGAAGACCCCGGGTAGGGCAATGGACGAGGAGCAGCCGGCTAGAGGTTGGCCGGCTCGCGGCAAAGGCCGGCTGAGGAGCAGCCGGCTGGAGCCGTGGCCGGCTGCTTCGGAAGCCGGCTGGCTCTAAGTCCTAGTCGGCCTGGCAACGACCGCCTGTGCTGTGGCTGGGCCGGCTTCTACAAGCCATATCCGACTGGGGTTTACACTCTAGACCGACTCGAGGCTGGCGAGTCTTGCATGAGAAGGAACTGGGTAGGTAGTCCGGGTTCGCAGGTCCACGCTGACCTCATCTCCCGTAAAGCGTGGGGCACTGTAGAGCAATAGTGCCACACGGCGGGCAGGCCATCATGGCGTACGTCAATCCGTACCGGCTACAGGGCATGATGGCGATAGGGACGTCTCCTCGCCATGCCGCTGACTCCCGCTGGCGGACAAGACAGGCCACTACGCCTCAACGGCTCCATGACGTCAACGCCTCGGGAAGGAGCGGAAGCCGGAGCCGGCCAAGCCGGCCACTAGACTATAGGGACTTCATTGTAAAGTGCCAGCGCTTATATAAGCTGCACTACCCCCCTCGTGCGGGGACGATCGATCATTCTCACTTCATTCTAGACTTAGCGCTACTCGAGGAGAGAGACCTTCGTCTACCTTAGCCTCCCCGAGCAGCCGGATACAACTCTAGGAGCACCATTGTACTGTGTGATCACCATATACACTCATAGCAGGAGTAGAGGTGTTACCTCCATCGGAGGGCCTCGAACCTGGGTACGTCGCCGTGTCGCTCGTGCCCATACCCGCATCCGGATACCACCGTGAGACCATCCAGGAACCACCTTCGATTAGCCACCCTATGGCATATGCCGTGACGATACCACGACATTTGGCGCCCACCGTGGGGCCTTCAGCGTCCGCGGCCGGTGTCTTCATCCGGACGGGCCTCACCATCACCACCGGCGAGCGGGTCGCTTCAGGCTTGATCTGGAGATTCGGCTCCCTCGACTGCATCAGCGACAACGCTGGCTGCTTCGCCGACAGACCCTTCCCTGCCGGCGGCAGCGTCATCTCCTTCGGCGGTCACGACGTCTATGTCGCTACCGTCGCACCGCCGCGCTACCCGCGGCAGGTGCTGCGCTGCGCCAGCCCTCCTCCCGGAGCCGGCACCAGCAGCGCTCTCGCCGACCCCTGCATCGTGCAAGTCATGGCCGCCGGCGACGAGCAGCCCACCAAGTCCGCGCGCGTCCGCGGCCCCAACTTGGAGCGCAACGTCGACGGGCACGCGTCCGCATCAGGCGTGAAGCCGCCACCACCACCATCCCGGCTGGAAGAAGTCCGGGCGAAGTTGAGCACTCCGCTCACGACCGGCACCGACCCCA
Organism: Lolium rigidum; assembly: GCF_022539505.1. Taxonomy (NCBI): domain Eukaryota; kingdom Viridiplantae; phylum Streptophyta; class Magnoliopsida; order Poales; family Poaceae; genus Lolium; species Lolium rigidum. The sequence goes on along the minus strand of NC_061513.1, from coordinate 113,409,794 downwards.
CCACCGTCGAGGCGGACCTGGAGGCGCACCGCGTGCTCCTCCTCAAGCAGACCGAGGAGCTGGCTGCCGCCAAGCGCCAGTGGGAAATCACCCAGCGCGAGTACAACTGCGCCCACGGCCTCACTCCAGGCGGCGACAACCCCAGCCGAGCCGGCCAGATCCGCCGCAGAGGCCGCGACCTAGGCGCCGAGATCGACCGTGACGGCGCGGAAGCGCCGGCTCCATCAACGGAGCTGCCCCTCTACAACACCCCCGACAAGAACATGCTCGCCGTGCAAGCCGCCGCAGAAGAGCTGCGCGGCCTCGAAGGCGAAGAGTTACGCCACCAGACCGAGCGGGTGACTGAGCTGCTGAAGGCTGCCAACCGGCAGTCGAAAGACCCCAGGTACGCCCAGGATCCCAGAGCTTCTCACGCTCGTGGTGCCGCAGGCAACGCCGAGGACACGGCCGAGTCCACCTCCCCGAGCACCAAGCCGGCGCAACGACTCCCGCGCTACGCACGCGAGCTCAAGCCGGCCGAGCCGCCGGCCCGGGGCGGCGCAGCAGCCGCAGCCGACCTCCACCAAGCCGGAACCAGGAGCAAGACTCCGAGCCTCGACGCCAGCATCGGCCGGCTCCAGAAGCCAGCGACGCTCGCCAACCGGCACGCTCCCGGCTGGGCCCGCGCATCGAGCCGGCAGACGCCCGAGATCGCCTCGACCGGCTGGTCGAATCCCGCATCGCGGAAGAGGAGGATCCAGCCGGCCCCAAGTGCTTCGGGCCCCGCATCGCCAACGAGCCCATGATCGACGGCTTCCAGCTCCCGCGCGACACCCCCAAGTACGACGGCACCGCCAAGCCGGAGGACTGGCTGCTGGACTACTCCACCGCAGTCGACATCGCCAGGGGCAACAAGCGCTGGGCGGTACGCTACTCCCCCCTGATGCTAGTCGGCTCCGCCCGCACCTGGCTCAACAACCTGCCAGCCGGCAGCATCAACGGCTGGTTGGACTTTGATGTCTACGGGAGCTTCTATTCTTGTAGACAGTGTTGGGCCTCCAAGAGCAGAGGTTTGTAGAACAGCAGCAAGTTTCCCTTAAGTGGATACCCAAGGTTTATCGAACTCAGGGAGGAAGAGGTCAAAGATATCCCTCTCATGCAACCCCGCAACCACAAAGCAAGAAGTCTCTTGTGTCCCCAACACACCTAATAGGTGCACTAGTTCGGCGAAGAGATAGTGAAATACAGGTGGTATGAATAAGTATGAGCAGTAGCAACGGTGCCGTAAAAGTGCTTGGCGTGTAGTTGATGGTGGTGGTATTGCAGTAGTAGTAACGCAGATAAACAATAAACAAGCGGTAGTAACTCAAGACAGTAGTAACGCAGTAGTAGTAAACAAGCGATAGTAACTCAGCAGTATTTAGGAACAAGGCCTAGGGATTACACTTTCACTAGTGGACACTCTCAACATTGATCACATAACAGTAATAGATAAATGCATACTCTACACTTTTGTTGGATGATGAACACATTGCGTAGGATTACACGAACCCTCAATGCCGGAGTTAACAAGCTCCACAATAATGCTCATGTTTAAGTAACCTTTAGTGTAAGATAGATCAATAGACTAAACCAAGTACTAGCATAGCATGCACACCGTAACCTTCATGCATATGTAGGAGGAATAGATCACATCAATATATCATAGCAATAGTTAACTCCATAATCTACAAGAGATCATGATCATAGCATAAACCAAGTACTAACACGGTGCACGCACCGTCACCTTTGCACACATGCAGGAGGAATAAAACTACTTTAATAACACATCACTAGAGTAGCACATAGATAAATTGTGATACAAACATGCTGCAATCATAAAGAGATATAAATAAGCACCTCACTATGCCATTCAATGAGTAAGTATTCCGTGAAATATGGCCTAAGAGACCCACACGGTGCACACACTCGTCACCTTTACACACGTGGGACTAGGAGTCTCCGGAGATCACATAGGTAAAACTCACTTGACTAGCATAATGACATCTAGATTACAAGCATCATCATATGAATCTCAATCATGTAAGGCAGCTCATGAGATTATTGTATTGAAGCACATAGGAGAGAGATGAACCACATAGCTACCGGTACAGCCCCGAGCCTCGATGGAGAACTACTCCTCCTCATGGGAGCAAGCAGCGGTGATGAAGATGGCGGTGGAGATGGCAGCGGTGTCGATGGAGAAGCCTTCCGGGGGCACTTCCCCGCTCCGGCAGGGTGCCGGAACAGAGATCCTGTCCCCCAGATCTTGGCTTTGCGATGGCGGCGGCTCTGGCAGGTTTCTGTGGGTTTCGTCGAACGCGTCGATGTTTTCGATCCAGGGGCTTTTTATAGGCGAAGAGGCGGCGCCAGGGGGTCGAAGGGCTGGCCAAACCCTAGGGGGGCGCGGGCCCCCCCTAGGCCGCGCCGAGGTATGGTGTGGTGGGCTCCGTGCCCCCCTCCGGTCCCTCTCGTGTGTTCCGGATGCTTCCGGGGATTCTAAGATCTTTGGCGTTGATTTCGTCCGATTCCGAGAATATTTCGTTACTAGGATTTCTGAAACCAAAAACAGCGTAGAACAGAACCGGCACTTCGGCATCTTGTTAATAGGTTAGTTCCGTAAAATGCACGAATATGACATAAAGTGTGCATATAACATGTAGAAATCATCAATAATGTGGCATGGAACACAAGAAATTATCGATACGTCGGAGACGTATCAGCATCCCCAAGCTTAGTTCTCGCTCGTCCCGAGCAGTAAAACGATAACAAAGATAATTTCTGGAGTGACATGCCATCATAAACTTGATCATACTATTTGTAAAGCATATGTAGTGAATGCAGCGATCAAAACAATGTATATGACATGAGTAAACAACTGAATCATATAGCAAAGACTTTTCATGAATAGCACTTCAAGACAAGCATCAATAAGTCTTGCATAAGAGTTAACTCATAAAGCAATAATTCAAAGTAAAGGTATTGAAGCAACACAAAAGAAGATTAAGTTTCAGCGGTTGCTTTCAACTTGTAACATGTATATCTCATGGATATTGTCAACATAGAGTAATATAATAAGTGCAATAAGCAAGTATGTAGGAATCAATGCACAGTTCACACAAGTGTTTGCTTCTTTGAGGTGGAGAGAAATAGGTGAACTGACTCAACATTGAAAGTAAAAGAATGGTCCTCATAGAGGAAAAGCATCGATTGCTATATTTGTGCTAGAGCTTTTATTTTGAAAACATAAAGAGAGCATAAAAGTAAAGTTTTGAGAGGTGTATGTTGTTGTCAACGAATGGTAGCGGGTACTCTAACCCCTTGCCGTACAAACCTTCAAAGAGCGGCTCCCATTTTATTTTATTTTTGGGTGGCACTCCTTCCAACCTTTCTTTCACAAACCATGGCTAACCGAATCCTCGGGTGCCTCGCCAACAATCTCATACCATGAAGGAGTGCCTTTTTATTTTAGTTTTATTATGATGACACTCCTCCCAACCTTTGCTTACACAAGCCATGGCTAACCGAATCCTTCGGTGCCGTCCAACAATCACATACCATGGAGGAGTGTCTATTTTTGTTAATTAATTTGGGACTGGGAATCCCATTGCCAGCTCTTTTGCAAAATTATTGGATAAGCTGATGAAGCCACTAGTCCATTGGTGAAAGTTGCCCAACAAGATTGAAAGATAAACACCACATACTTCCTCATGAGCTATAAAACATTGACACAAATAAGAGGTAATAAATTTTGAATTGTTTAAAGGTAGCACTCAAGCAATTTACCTTGGAATGGCGGAGAAATACCATGTAGTAGGTAGGTATGGTGGACACAAATGGCATAGTGTTGGCTCAAGTATTTGGATGCATGAGAAGTATTCCCTCTCGATACAAGGTTTAGGCTAGCAAGGTTGTTTGAGGCAAACACAAGGATGAACTAGTACAGAAAAACTCACATAAAAGACATATTACAAGTGTTATAAGACTATACATCGTCTTCCTTGTTGTTCAAACACCTTACTAGAAATTATCTAGACCTTAGAGAGACCAATTATGCAAACCAAATTTTAGCATGCTCTATGTATTTCTTCACTAATAGGTGCAAAGTATATGATGCAAGAGCTTAAACATGAGCACAACAATTGCCAAGTATCACATTACCCAAGACATTATAGCAATTACTACATGTATCATTTTCCAATTCCAACCATATAACAATTTAACGAAGAGGAAACTTCGCCATGAATATTATGAGCTAAGAACACATGTGTTCATACGAACCAGCGGAGCGTGTCTCTCTCCCACACAAGCATGATGTAATCCAATTTATTCAAACACAAACAAAAACAAAAGCAAACAAACAGATGCTCCAAGAAAAAGCACATAAGATGTGATGGAATAAAAATATAGTTTCTGGGGAGGAACCCGATAATGTTGTCGATGAAGAAGGGGATGCCTTGGGCATCCCCAAGCTTAGACGCTTGAGTCTTCTTGATATATGCAGGGGTGAACCACCGGGTGCATCCCCAAGCTTAGAGCTTTCACTCTCCTTGATCATAGTATATCATCCTCCTCTCTTGATCCTTGAAAACTTCCTCCACACCAAACTCGAAACAACTCATTAGAGGGTTAGTGCAAAATATAAATTGACATATTCAGAGGTGACACAATCATTCTTAACACTTCTGTACATTGCATAATGCTACTGGACATTAGTGGATCAAAGAAATTCATCCAACATAGCGAAAGAGGCAATGCGAAATAAAAGGCAGAATCTGTCAAAACAGAACAGTTCGTATTGACGAATTTTAAAATGGCACCAGACTTGCTCAAATGAAAATGCTCAAATTGAATGAAAGTTGCGTACATATCTGAGGATCATGCTCGTAAATTGGCATAATTTTCTGAGCTTCCTGCAGGGCAGTGGGCTCAGATTCGTGACAGCAAAGAAATCTGGAACTGCGCAGTAATCCAAATCTAGTACTTACTTTTCTATCAACGGCTTAACTTGGCACAACAAAACACAAAACTAAGATAAGGAGAGGTTGCTACAGTAGTAAACAACTTCCAAGACACAAATATAAAACAAAGTACTGTAGCAAAACAACACATGGGTTATCTCCCAAGAAGTTCTTTCTTTATAGCCGTTAAGATGGGCTCAGCAGTTTTAATGATGCACTCGCAAGAAATAGTAGTTGAAGCAAAAGAGAGCATCAAGAGGCAAATTCAAAACACATTTAAGTCTAACATGCTTCCTATGCATAGGAATCTTGTAAATAAACAAGTTCATGAAGAGCAAAGTAACAAGCATAGGAAGATAAAAAAAGTATAGCTTCAAAAATTTCAGCACATAGAGAGGTGTTTTAGTAACATGAAAATTTCTACAACCATATTTTCCTCTCTCATAATAACTTTCAGTAGCAACATGAGCAAACTCAACAATATAACTATCACATAAAGCATTCTTATCATGAGTCTCATGCATAAAATTATTACTCTCCACATAGGCATAATCAATTTTATTAGTTGTAGTGGGAGCAAATTCAACAAAGTAGCTATCATTATTATTCTCATCAAGTGTAGGAGGCATAGTATAATCACAACAAAATTTACTCTCAGCAGTAAGTGGCACCAAAGGACCACTATCATTATCGTCATAAATAGGAGGCAAAGTATCATCAAAGAAAATTTTCTCCTCAATGCTTGGGGGACTAAAAATATCATGAAAACCAGCTTCCCCAAGCTTAGAACTTT
>NC_061513.1:113347285-113403922 GCF_022539505.1 Lolium rigidum | reverse complement strand
CTGGCCGAGAGGTCTGCCGAAGGAATCCATCAAATCATGGGACGACCTGGTGGACGCTTTCGTCGCCAACTTCCAAGCGACGTACAAAAGGCCGCTTGGGATCGAGGAGCTGCGGCATTGCCGGCGAAACGAAGGAGTCGATGCATGCATACATCGGCAGGTTCACCAAACTCCTGAACGCTGCCGAAGACGTTTCTGTTGACAGAGCAATCGATGCCTTCAGCGACGGCATCCAACGTGAAATGTACATAGAAGAACTCGGGCGCAAGAAGCCGAAAACCATAACCAAGTTAATGGAAATAGCCAACAGCTGGGCCGATGGCGAAGACAATGTACGAAGACCGCGACAGCGCAGTGACGACGAGGACGACGAATAGCCGAAGAATGATTCGGGTGGTCGCAGGGATCGTTGCAAGAAGAGGAAGGACCGCAGCTACGACGACAACAACTTGGTAGCCGCTGGATATTCCAATCGGCAAGATGATCGGTATGATGATAGGCGAGATGATCGACAGGACGGCAATCGGAGCAACTCTGGGAACCGTAGTAACTACAAGCCACGACCTCAGAGGACCCCCGAGCTACCCTTCGCTGAGCAGATAAACGCGCCTTGCTATCTACATGCGTACATCGACTCCAAAGACAATAAAAATAAATCAAGCCACTTGCTCAGAGATTGTCGACAGTTCATCGAGATGCAGAAGCTCATTCAGCAGCAGCTACCGCCACCACCACCACCTCCACCTCAGCATCAGGTCCAGCAGGTTCAGCCCCACAACCCTAACGAGTTCTTTCCACCGCCTCGTGGGAAAATGAGCATGATTCACAGGACTGGTGTTTCGAGGAGGGAGATGAAGAAGCTCACCCAAGAAATCAACCTGGCAGAAAGCATCCTGGCCAATATCCCTGAGTATATCGACTAGTCATCTCAGAGTATCACGTTCAGTAGGGAAGATCACCCGGTGACAATCCCAATGCCAGGACATGCTGCGCTAGTAGTCGAAGCGCAAATTGGAGGATTTAAGATGAGCAAAGTTTTTATGGATGGTGGAAGCGGGCTAAACCTGATATTCCTCGACACGATTAAAACTATGGGAATTACGATGAGGATGCTAGAAGAGACAGATACCTGTTTTCATGGGATCCTTCCAACCTCATCGGCGTACTCTATTGGTAAAGTGTACCTGAACGTCGTCTTTGGTAAACCCGACAACTTCAGGAAAGAAAAGATCGAGTTCGAGGTGGTCAATTGGGAATCACAGTACCATGCTATAATCGGAAGATCAGCTTATGCCAAGTTCATGGTTGTGCCGCACTATGCATACCTTAAGCTGAAAATGTCTGGGAACAACGGGACAAACATCACAGTCTATGGAAGTTTTTCACGCTCGGATAATTGTGATCGAGATTTCCAGAGGATCGCTGCAAAGTTTGGGTTCATGCATGAGGATGTCGATCTCCCTTCAAAATCGTCGGCACGTGATAGCAAGGAAGATGAACGCGTCAGGAAGACGAAGAAGAAGCCAGCCGATCTTACTTTAGAAACTACGACAGTGAAAACTTCAGCAGCCGATGGTACAGCGGCCTTAGAAGAACACAAAACGCTGGCAATCACTGCCGGGACCCTTGGCGAAACCAATGACGCTTCCGAAATCGCTGACGCGGTGGTCAAGCCAGAAGATAAGAAGAATCCTCCTCTTGCTTAAGAGGATGGGTAGCATTTAGTTTTTTTTATTCTCAACAGGGCTCCTTTTCGCCCCTTAGTCCCTTGCTTACTTTATTAATGAGAACTTAAGTTTTGTTTCCTTGAAAAGCATTGCAGTAGTTCGGAACACCTGAACCACATCGTCATGAGCCTCGTTTGCATATTTCGGTGAACGTTGGGGCAATGAAGAACACGTCCAAAGCCTATGAAATTACGAGTGCTAAAGGATGCGAAAGCAACGAGGACCCAGCTATTGTCTTTTCACTATAAGATGCCTCAACGAGTGCCGTAAATAGCAAGAGATGTGAAACACATATACTAACGACCCCACGTTCGACACTTTGCTTATGGAAGTGCCAAAGAACGACGAAGTCATCGGCAGAATTAGTGCTCCCGATATATTCGGGAGCTGCTGTCAAGACATGCATCGATTGAAAGCAAAGTTGCACATACAACGGGTTTAGCAAGACCCGCAACACGAGCTGATCACTCAAACAATTTGCTGACCAACGAATACACATACGCTTAAACGAGCAATTAAGATTTGCTCCCTCAAAATCTACCAAACGACATTAAGATGGTAAAAATGCATGTACATGCACGTACCAATAAAAGTAGTTTAAACGTAAAAACCCAAAATACTCGGGTGTAATAAGAAACCAAAGTCTTCTATTTACAGTAGGAGCATGACCCTGAATTACCCTTGTGGAGTCTCTTTTTCTTCAGGTGCCTTCGAGTCCTTTTCTAGCCTGTCGACAATTATATTGGAAGGCAGTATCACCTTCGGGTACAGAGGCTCCAAATCACCCACTGCATTGGCGATGGACAGCAGGTTTGCAGAAGGATAACGCGCAAGGACGAGGGCAAGCGTAAATCTAACTCCCGCAAAAACTTGAGCTCGCACCAAGTCTCGGATCTTCTTGGCATTGCTGAATTCTGACATTAAAGTCAACAGCGTGGGAGGAACTGCGTTCAAAGGAAACATCGTCTTCCATATTACTCTCAGCCCCTTGTAGCACTTGTCGAAGAACCGATGCACCTGTTGGACCCGGTCTTGGAACTTCGCGACAGTCGAAGCTTTCGACTGTTCCCTCCAGAAAACTTCGTCGGCTGATGATAGCTGGGTCAGTGCGTTTACACGCTCATGTATACGCTTGCTTTCTTCAGCCTTGTTCAGAGCTACGACTAGCAAAGGAACCAACAGAAGATGAGAAAGTGCTTTTCATGAAACAGCAAAGAGCAAGAGAGCCGGGGCACTTACAGTTCAAACTTTCGGTAGCCTTGTACAATTCAGTGAGCGCGTAGCGCTCAGCATCCGCGGCGATCTCATTTTTCTTATTGATAATGGCAGCTAAGGCATAAGTGTTGCACATATCTTTCTCCATCTGCACGATCCGGTCCTTCATGCGTTGGAGTCGATCACTTTCAGGGACAGCACCCGAGGAGTCATCGACAAAAGTAGGCACATGGTAAACCTGCAAATTGTCGTTCAAAGGAGCGATGGATTACATGGAGTCAACATTGGAAATTACTCCCATCGGGAGCGTAGGAATACAAATATTATAGCAAAGATATGCTGGCAACATTGCCAGCATCAAGTTCATTACAACCACTTAAAGTTTTATGACAAGACATCATTTTGATCCAGCAAAATTACAAGGCTCAGGGGGCTTGGGTTTGGTTTGATAAACTGGGACCTGCCGATGATTTCTTTGCCTTGACTAACTCAAGGAGCTGGCGAGCACATGTAAGAGCCGAAGCTTTAAAGGTACTCAGATCGACGAATTTTCCGTCAGGTCCCCTCGAAAGTTCCTTGGACATCTCTTCAATATTAGCTTTGAAGCCATGACCCATCATAAGTTGGAAGGCTAGGAGGGCACCATAGGTACGCGAAGTACGTTTGAATACCTCGATAACCTCCTTGGTGTTGACGGCAAAAGCGTCGAACAGCTGCCCCAAAGTATTATCTTGACTAATCTTGGGGAAAATCATCAAATGGATCCGCGCCATGGCTCCCTTGCCCTTCTGAAGAAGGTCTTGAACAAGCTGATGAGACCCAAGCGTCATTGACAGAGTGTTTGATGGAGAATTATTCGGGACCTCGTCCAGAGCCTCAGCAGGGATATCAGCAGCTCCTGGGAAGGATGAGGTGTGAAGAAAGGCATTAACAAAAGAATCAATGTTTGCAAAAACAATAATCGAGAAGCGCACAAAAAGAGGATTACTGAGCTAAGCCAGAGAGGATTGGCGGAGAAGATCGTCCTTTTCCATCGCCCGAGCTTCGGCAGTGAGCCTGGCTGTTTCTTCATTCTTCAGCCGCCTCTTTAGCTCCCCCAGTTCCCCTTTCAAGGCGTCAATTTCTGCACGAGCTTCGGCAGCAATTTTAATTGCGCCTTCCAATTTTGAGGAAGAGGACTCGACCTCCTTCTGCAGCTGAGCCTTGTCGACCTCCAAAGAAGCGTATTGGGAGGCGAAAGATTCCAAGGAAGATATAACGGCTTGCAAGTCCTTAAAGGAAGAGTTTTATTGGATGAGTACTCGAGGTTTATTTGAAGAGCTATTGATTCAAAGAAAGAAAATACTTACGGGTTTTCCTGAAGGAGGAATTGCGGCAGCATCAGCTGGAGGAATATTTTTCCCCTTAGAAAGAGAAGAAGCAGTCGATATTTGGGCTGCGGGGATTGTAGCAGGGGCCGAAGCCTCGGAAGCTGCAAGATCCGACGGGGCAGCGCCGATTTTAGACTTTTTGGGTGGAGGCTCGATGAAATCTTCTCCACTACAGAATTAAATAGTTGACGGAGTCAAAACAGAGGATAACAAAGGCAAAAACGTAGGTTTTGAAGAAAACGCAAGGACTTACAGATCCCAAAGATCATCCTCATCGGCAAAGCCGCCGAATGACCTCTTCGAAGGCAGCGCCTCGTCCTCCTCCGCAGCTGCATCAACAAAGGCAACGTGATCAGCGTCGTCATTGTGCATTGATCCCGATGTGTCGCTAATATCGTTGGCTGCAGATTTGGGATCAATAAGGATGGCTTCACGGTTTATCGGGTCAGCATGTTCGGCTTCCAAGCTTGCATTTTCCTCAGTATGAGATCCCACGGGGACTGAGGAGTCTCCTCTCTCGGAAGTATCGTTCGGTAGGTCTTGCAAGTAATCAGGATCTCTGAGATTCTGCCAAAGGTAAAGCAAGTAAGTACAATGGCAGTCGCGATTATCAAGAAAAACAACACAATGAAAGTGTGAAAGAAAGAAATTACCTCGGTTGGCGGGTGATCAACGTCAAAAGGTACATGGGAAGATGTGAGAGGGATCGAATCTTCCTGGCTGAAGTTAGTAAGACGACGAACTTCGTCAAGTAGCTCTTTTTCGGATAATTCGGCAGCATTTATCCTAGTACAACCACATCGGGTGGGCAATGGCCATGATCGGTTGAACTCGACGTCTTAAGAACACAGAGGCTACCTCTGTGCCTATCATGGTTTGGCCATCGGCTTCCTTGATCCGAAGGAATCTGGCAAATAACCTATCGACTGCTGGTTTTTCGTCGGGAGAAAGGGTATTTTTCCAAGATTGTTTAGGCTTGGCTTCAAGGACATCGGAAAAACGAGGAAGCTGAAGTTCGGCTGTTGGAGAATCTCTAATATAAAACCACTTCAGCCTCCATCCTTGCACAGATTCCCTCATCGGGAAATTGAAGTAATTAACTTCTTTACGAGCAACGAAACCAACTCCGCCGATGACGAAGGAACCGCCACTGCTATTGTACCTTTTCACGAAGAAGATTTTCTTCCATAGGCCAAAATGTGGCTCGATGCCCAGGAACGATTCGCATAGAGTTATAAAGATAGCAAGATGGAGGATTGAATTGGGAGTTAACTGCCATAGTTGGATCTCGTAAATTCGGAGAAGATGCTGAAGGAATTTGTGGGCAGGAAGCGAAAGACCTCGATGCAAAAAAGATAAGAACATCATGGTAAAACCAGTAGGGGGATTGGGCCGTGAAATCGCACCTGGGAGAATAACATTCCCCTCTTCAGAAGGGATATATCCGAGGCTTTTAGCCTTCTTCTCATCACGCTTCGTGGTGGTGGAAGCAGGCCAATCGCCGGGGATGGATCCAACAACAGAGCTTGATGGCGCTGGCGGCGCTAGAGCTAGAGGAGGAGCATGGGAGGCGCTCCTTTTCGGAGGGTTTGGAGAAGATCTGGCGGCAGCGCCGCTGCTCGCAGCACTAGTAGCAAGAGTGGAGATCTTCTTCTTCCCCATCTTGCAGATTCACGAGAGATATGAATTTGGCGATGGTGGCGCAGTAGTTTTGAGCGCAGGAGATGAATGAGGAAGAAAAGGATGCAATGATGGTGTGTGAAGAGGAGAAGATTTACAATGAGAAGTTATAAAATACAAAGCTAAGGATAGAGCGGGCACGCATCCCCAATCTGCTGAAAGGGTCTCTTTTTCATCAACAAATCACGGGAATCGAGGAGACGCTTTGGTAACCGCACGCGAGAAGCGGTCATTTCTTAAAACAGGACCACACAGAAATAAGATGGGCCCAACAGGTCGCGTCCTATCATGTCAGGGCAGCGACAGTGGTGAAGTCATCACTGGCTGACGAGGGAACACCTCGGCAATGCCTACGTATTGTAGACTTGGGTTTCGGGAGAGAGCGACGATGGAGATTCCGGGAGCGAGATTAGGCACACAACGTACCCAGCTTCGGGTCCTCTCGGTGGAGGATCCCTACGTGCTGCTAGCAATCTACTATATGATCATAGATGTGTTTACAGGGTGCCGCCGTAGGCGGAGCTATGTTGTCTATCTATTGTCTCCCTTATTTCGGGTGCCCTGGCTAGCTTTATATATGCCACCAGCCTAGGGTTTTACAAGAGTCCTAGTCGACTACTTCTTCGGGTTGCCTTGTTGGGCCTTCTCCATATTTGGTCTTCTCCATATTGGGCCGAGCCAGGTATACTAATAATGGGTACTCGAAGGGTATGCCCATGTCAGTAGCCCCCGAGTTTATAGGGAAGTCGAAGACTTGCGTAGAAACTCCAAGCATAACCATCTCCGAAGTCGAAGAAATACAAGGCGAGGTCCATGTCGTAGATGATGTCAACGATTCTTGAAATTATCAGGTGCGCGGCAGCGCTCCCGATGGGAGTAGCCCCAGAGTCTATGGGCAAGTGCTTGCACTTAGGCATAGACTCAAGTTGTACTACTCGATGAAGAACTTAACTATATTTACGGAAGACTTGATGAAATCCATGTGCTCCCGATGGGAGTAGGCTCCACTCGAGTCGTAGAATCGAGTTGAGTCTACAAACCTGAATTGCCGTAGATGCTCGTCGAAGTTATCTTTCTATCGGGTGCGCGACCAGTGCTCCCGATGGGAGTAGCCCCCGAGGCTACAGCCAAGTGTTTGCACTTGGGTGTAGGCTCAACTTGCTTTTAATTGACACCACAATTTTTCCTCTTTCTTGTATCTTATCGGGAGGGTGAACAATACTCTTGATAAGAGTAGCCCCCGAGCCTATGGACAGGTGCTTGCACCTAGGCATAGGCTCAAGTTGTACTACTCGAGAAAGAACTTGACTATATTTCTGGGCGCATGATACGTCTCCGACGTATCGATAATTTCTTATGTTCCATGCCATATTATTGATGATACCTACATGTTTTATGCACACTTTATGTCATATTCGTGCATTTTCTGGAACTAACCTATTAACAAGATGCCGAAGTGCCGCTTGTCTGTTTTCTGCTGTTTTTGGTTTCAGAAATCCTAGTAACGAAATATTCTCGGAATCGGACGAAATCAAGACCCAGGTTCCTATTTTCACCGGAAGCATCCAGAACACCCGAGAGCCGCCAGAGGGGGGGCCTGTGGGCCCCAGATGATAGGGTGGCGCGGCCTGGGCCCTGGCCGCGCCAGCCTATGGTGCCGCCGCCTCTTCGACCCTCTGACGCTGCCCTTCCGCCTATTTAAAGCCTCCGTCGCGAAACCCCTGATACGAAGAACCACGATACGGAAAACCTTCCAGAGCCGCCGCCATCGCCAAGCCAAGATCTGGGGGACAGGAGTCTCTGTTCCGGCACCCTGCCGGAGCGGGGAAGTGCCCCGGAAGGCTTCTCCATCGACACCGCTGCCATCTCCACCGCCATCTTCATCACCGCTGCTGCTCCCATGAGGAGGGAGTAGTTCTCCATCGAGGCTCGGGGCTGTACCGGTAGCTATGTGGTTCATCTCTCTCCTATGTACTTCAATACAATAATCTCATGAGCTGCCTTACATGATTGAGATTCATATGATGATGCTTGTAATCTAGATGTCACTATGCTAGTCAAGTGAGTTTTACTTATGTGATCTCCGGAGACTCCTTGTCCCACGTGTGTAAAGGTGACAAGTGTGTGCACCGTGTGGGTCTCTTAGGCTATATTTCACGGAATACTTACTCATTGTTATGAATGGCGTAGTGAAGTGCTTATTTATATCTCTTTATGATTGCAATGTGTTTTGTATCACAATTTATCTATGTGCTACTCTAGTGATGTTATTAAAGTAGTTTATTCCTCCCGCACGGTGTAATGGTGACGAGTGTGTGCATCCGTGTTAGTACTTGGCATATGCTATGATCATGATCTCTTGTAGATTGTGGAGTTAATTATCATTATGATAGTATTGATGTGATCTATTCCTCCTACATAGTGTGAAGGTGACGAGTGTGCATGCTGTGTTAGTACTTGGTTTAGTCGTGTTGATCTTTCTTGCACTCTAAGGTTATTTAAATATGAACATTGAATTGTGGAGCTTGTTAACTCCGGCATTGAGGGTTCGTGTAATCCTACGCAATGTTTTCATCATCCAACAAGAGTGTAGAGTATGCATTTATCTATTCTGTTATGTGATCAAAGTTGAGAGTGTCCACTAGTGAAAGTCTATTCCCTAGGCCTTGTTCCTAAATACTTCTATCGCTGCTTGTTTACTGTTTTACTGCGTTACTACTGCTGCGTTACTACTGCTGCGTTACTACTGCTAGTTTACTGTCCTGGGCAAAGCACTTTTCTGGTGCCGTTGCTACTACTTATTCATACCACCTGTATTTCACTATCTCTTCGCCGAACTAGTGCACCTATTAGGTGTGTTGGGGACACAAGAGACTTCTTGCTTTGTGGTTGCGGGGTTGCATGAGAGGGATATCTTTGACCTCTTCCTCCCCGAGTTCGATAAACCTTGGGTAATCCACTTAAGGGAAACTTGCTGCTGTTCTACAAACCTCTCGCTCTTGGAGGCCCAACACTCGTCTACAAGAATAGAAGCTCCCGTAGACATCAAGCACTTTTCCGGCGCCGTTGCCGGGGAGGAAAGGTAAAAAGGCACTCATACTCCGGTCCCGAGGTAACGGTACTTTTCCGGCGCCATTGTGTTTGTGCTCGAAGCTATTTCCTTTAGATCCTGCAATTGCATCTTTTTGTTTCTTGTTTACACTAGTTTGGCATAATGGACAACAATGAGCTTCTTATTCTATTTCCTGATTTAAAACATGGATTGTTTGATGCGAAAATTAAAAAACCTATGGAATCTTATTTGCATGCTTGGTAGTAATATTAGTATGAACGCTTTGAACACCATTGTTGATAATAATATAGAAAGTTCTAAGCTTGGGGAAGCTGGTTTTCATGATCTTTTTAGTCCCCCAAGCATTGAGGAGAAAATTTTCTTTGATAATACTATGCCTCCTATATTTGATGATGAGAATAATAATGATAGCTACTTTGTTGAATTTGCTCCCGCTATTACTAATAAAATTGACTATGCCTATGTGGAGAGTAATAATTTTATGCATGAGACTCATGATAAGAATGCTTTATGTGATAGTTATATTGTTGAGTTTGCTCATGTTGCTACTGAAAGTTATTATGAGAGAGGAAAATATGGTTGTAGAAATTTTCATGTTACTAAAATGCCTCTCTATGTGCTGAAATTTTTGAAGCTACACTTGTTTTATCTTCCTATGCTTGTTACTTTGCTCTTCATGAACTTGTTTATTTACAAGATTCCTATGCATAGGAAGGATGTTAGACTTAAATGTGTTTTGAATTTGCCTCTTGATGCTCTCTTTTGCTTCAAATACTATTTCTTGCGAGTGCATCATTAAAACTGCTGAGCCCATCTTAACGGCTATAAAGAAAGAACTTCTTGGGAGATAACCCATGTGTTATTTTGCTACAGTACTTTGTTTTATATTTGTGTCTTGGAAGTTGTTTACTACTGTAGCAACCTCTCCTTATCTTAGTTTTATGTTTTGTTGTGCCAAGTAAAGTCTTTGATAGTAAAGTAAATACTAGATTTGGATTACTGCGCAGTTCCAGATTTCTTTGCTGTCACGAATCTAGGTCTAATTCTCTGTAGGTAACTCAGAAAATTATGCCAATTTACGTGAGTGATCCTCAGATATGTACGCAACTTTCATTCAATTTGGGCATTTTCATTTGAGCAAGTCTGGTGCCCTTTTAAAATTCGTCTTTACGGACTGTTCTGTTTTGACAGATTCTGCCTTTTATTTCGCATTGCTTCTTTCGCTATGTGGGATGGATTTCTTTGTTCCATTGACTTCCAGTAGCTTTGGGCAATGTCCAGAAGTGTTAAGAATGATTGTGTCACCTCTGAACATGTGAGTTTTTGATTATGCACTAACCCTCTAATGAGTTTGTTTTGAGTTTGGTGTGGAGGAAGTTTTCAAGGGTCAAGAGAGGAGGATGATATACTATGATCAAGAAGAGTGAAAGCTCTAAGCTTGGGGATGCCCCGGTGGTTCACCCCTGCATATTTCAAGAAGACTCAAGCATCTAAGCTTGGGGATGCCCAAGGCATCCCCTTCTTCATCGACAAATTATCAGGTTCCTTCTCTTGAAACTATATTTTTATTCGGCCACATCTTATGTACTTTACTTGGAGCGTCTGTGTGCTTTTGTTTTTGTTTTTGTTTGAATAAATGCTTGTGTGGGAGAGAGACACGCTCCGTTGGTTCATATGAACACATGTGTTCTTAGCTTTTAATTTTCATGGCGAAGTTTCTTCTTCGTTAATTTGTTATATGGTTGGAATTGGAAAATGATACATGTAGTAAATTGCTATAATGTCTTGGATAATGTGATACTTGGCAATTGTTGTGCTCATATTTAAGCTCTTGCATCATATACTTTGCACCCATTAATGAAGAAACACTTAGAGCTTGCTAATTTGGTTTGCATATTTGGTTTCTCTAGAGTCTAGATAATATCTAGTATTGAGTTTTGAACAACAAGGAAGACGGTGTAGAGTCTTATAATGTTTACAATATGTCTTTTATGTGAGTTTTGCTGCACCGGTTCATCCTTGTGTTTGTTTCAAATAACCTTGCTAGCCTAAGCCTTGTATCGAGAGGGAATACTTCTCATGCATCCAAAATCCTTGAACCAACTACTATGCCATTTGTGTCCACCATACCTACCTACTACATGGTATTTCTCCGCCATTCCAAAGTAAATTGCTTGAGTGCTACCTTTAAATAATTCAAAATTTATCACCTCTGATTTGTGTCAATGTTTTATAGCTCATGAGGAAGTATGTGGTGTTTTATCTTTCGATCTTGTCATTTACTTCGACGAGACTTTCACAATGGACTAGTGGCACATCCGCTTATCCAATAATTTTGCAAAAAGAGCTGGCAATGGGGTTCCCAGCCTCGATTAATTAACTTGCATTAATAATTCTCTTCACATGTTTTGCTCCGATTCATCGATAAGCAACTTTATTTTGCAAATAGACACTCCTTCATGGTATGTGATTGTTGGAAGGCACCCGAGGATTCGGTTAGCCATGGCTTGTGTAAGCAAAAGGTTGGGAGGAGTGTCATCCATAAATAAAGAAAAACTAAACTAAAGTACATGTGTAAACAAAAGAGAAGAGGGATGATCTACCTTGCTTGGTAGAGATAACGTCCTTCATGGGAGCCGCTCTTGAAAGTCCGGTTGATGAGGTAGTTAGAGTGCCCACTACCATTCGTTGACAACAACAAACACCTCTCAAAATTTTACTTTTATGCTCTCTTTATGTTTTCAAAATAAAAGCTCTAGCACAAATATAGCAATCGATGCTTTCCTCTTTGAAGGACCATTCTTTTTACTTTTATGTTGAGTCAGTTCACCTATCTCTCTCCACCTCAAGAAGCAAACACTTGTGTGAACTGTGCATTGATTCCTACATACTTGCATATTGTACTTGTTATATTACTCTATGTTGACAATTATCCATGAGATATACATGTTACAAGTTGAAAGCAACCGCTGAAACTTAATCTTCCTTTGTGTTGCTTCAATACCTTTACTTTGATTTATTGCTTTATGAGTTAACTCTTATGCAAGACTTATTAATACTTGTCTTGAAGTACTATTCATGAAAAGTCTTTGCTTTATGATTCACTTGTTTACTCATGTCATTACCATTGTTTTGATCGCTGCATCCACTACATATGTTTACAAATAGTATGATCAAGGTTATGATGGCATGTCACTTCAGAAATTATCTTTGTTATTGTTTTACCTGCTCGGGACGAGCGAGAACTAAGCTTGGGGATGCTTGATACGTCTCCGACGTATCGATAATTTCTTATGTTCCATGCCATATTATTGATGATACCTACATGTTTTATGCACACTTTATGTCATATTCGTGCATTTTACGGAACTAACCTATTAACAAGATGGCGAAGTGCCGATTCTTTGTTTTCTCGCTGTTTTTGGTTTCGAAATCCTAGTAACGAAATATTCTCGGAATCGGACGAAATCAAGACCCGGGTTCCTATTTTCACCGGAAGCATCCAGAACACCCGAGAGCCGCCGGAGGGGGCCTGTGGGCCCCAGATGATAGGGTGGCGCGGCCTGGGCCTTGGCCGCGCCAGCCTATGGTGCCGCCGCCTCTTCGACCCTCTGACGCTGCCCTTCCGCCTATTTAAAGCCTCCGTCGCGAAACCCCTGATACGAAGAACCACGATACGGAAAACCTTCCGGAGCCGCCGCCATCGCCAAGCCAAGATGCGGGGGACAGGAGTCTCTGTTCCGGCACCCTGCCGGAGCGGGGAAGTGCCCCCGGAAGGCTTCTCCATCGACACCGCTGCCATCTCCACCGCCATCTTCATCACCGCTGCTGCTCGCATGAGGAGGGAGTAGTTCTCCATCGAGGCTCGGGGCTGTACCGGTAGCTATGTGGTTCATCTCTCTCCTATGTACTTCAATACAATAATCTCATGAGCTGCCTTACATGATTGAGATTCATACGATGATGCTTGTAATCTAGATGTCACTATGCTAGTCAAGTGAGTTTTACTTATGTGATCTCCGGAGACTCCTTGTCCCACGTGTGTAAAGGTGACAGTGTGTGCACCGTGTGGGTCTCTTAGGCTATATTTCACGGAATACTTACTCACTGTTATGAATGGCGTAGTGAAGTGCTTATTTATATCTCTTTATGATTGCAATGTGTTTTGTATCACAATTTATCTATGTGCTACTCTAGTGATGTTATTAAAGTAGTTTATTCCTCCCGCACGGTGTAATGGTGACAGTGTGTGCATCCGTGTTAGTACTTGGCATATGCTATGATCATGATCTCTTGTAGATTGTGGAGTTAATTATCATTATGATAGTATTGATGTGATCTATTCCCCCTACATAGTGTGAAGGTGACAGTGTGCATACTGTGTTAGTACTTGGTTTAGTCGTGTTGATCTTTCTTGCACTCTAAGGTTATTTAAATATGAACATTGAATTGTGGAGCTTGTTAACTCCGGCATTGAGGGTTCGTGTAATCCTACGCAATGTGTTCATCGTCCAACAAGAGTGTAGAGTATGCATTTATCTATTCTGTTATGTGATCAAAGTTGAGAGTGTCCACTAGTGAAAGTCTATTCCCTAGGCCTTGTTCCTAAATATCGCTATCGCTGCTTGTTTACTTGTTTTACTTGCGTTACTACTGCTGCGTTACTACTGCTGCGTTACTACTGCTAGTTTATTGTCCTGGGCAAAGCACTTTTCACGGTGCCGTTGCTACTACTTATTCATACCACCTGTATTTCACTATCTCTTCGCCGAACTAGTGCACCTATTAGGTGTGTTGGGGACACAAGAGACTTCTTGCTTTGTGGTTGCGAGGTTGCATGAGAGGGATATCTTTGACCTCTTCCTCCCCGAGTTCGATAAACCTTGGGTAATCCACTTAAGGGAAACTTGCTGCTGTTCTACAAACCTCTGCTCTTGGAGGCCCAACACTGTCTACAAGAATAGAAGCTCCCGTAGACATCAGCGCAGCCCCTCTTTTTATCGACTCCAGGCCGTTGCTATTTTTATTTGACATCCATATCTATATTGTACAGGGATAATGGTAATTGGGGCTAGTTCATCTGACGGATCAGGTACTAGTTAAGCTGCTCTAGTGGCAATCCGCAAAAACATACTTCAAGATCACATCCCTGGACATGATCCCGGGATATCGGTGTTAACTCGACAGGTGCCGCTTAAGGTCTTACCATTCCGTCGAGTCCCGGTCATGTTTTATCGGGTACCGAACGCGTCCGTTAGGATTTTTCTTCGTATCCGTTGATACGGAAAAAAGTAGCAAACCGACGTCAGAGACGGTGCCACGCCGCTCAGAACGGATCCGGGGTCTTACCTTCGCAGAGTTTTGCGGCATTCAGAGATTATTCGCGACTTTTAGCGCTCTGAGAATATTTTGTTAAGTGCCTTGTTCGGCTGATGCAATGACCCATTTTGCGGGTTCTTCTATTTTTCTCTCGGGCTTGATGAGACAGCCGAATATATTGGATTCTTCTATATTGTCGGGTTCATCACCGATGCTCTTGCTCGGATGAATATGACGAGTCAATGGTCCCGAAGATTTGTCCATCTTTTTTTTTTGGGTTCCTCCTTGATGAAAATTTCGTCGAGTTCTTTCTTGAAGAAAATTTCTTCGGGTCCTCCTTGAGGACAATTCTTCGGGTCCTCCCCGAGGACAATTCTTCGGGACCTTTTTGAAGATAATTCTTCGGGACCTCCTTGAAGATAATTTTTCGGGACCTTTTTGAAGATAAATCTTCGGGTCCTCCCTGAGGACAATTCTTCGGGTCCTCTTTGAAGATAATTCTTCGGGTCCTCCCTGGGGACAATTCTTCGGGTCCTCTTTGAAGATAATTCTTCGGGTCCTCCTTGAATAAAAGTTCGTCGGGTTCTCTTTTGAAGAAAATTTCGTCGGGTTCTCTCACGATTTTATCGGGTTCCTCCCTGAAGAAGATTTCGTCGGGTGCTATTTTGATTTCGTCGGGTTCCTCCCTGAAGAAGATTTCGTCGGGTGCTCTTTTGATTTCGTCGGGTTCCTCCATGAAGAAGATTTTGTCGGGTGCGCGGTCAGCGCTCCCGATGGGAGTAGCCCCCGAGGCTATGGTCGGGTGCGTGCATCCGGACATAGGCTCAAGAACTTGTATAATTTGCTTTCTCCTGCACAAATAAACAAACTTTTTCTATCTTTTCCTTGACTCTCTTTTTCGCATGCGGTGTCAGATGCTCAGATTCGATGATATGTAAAGTGAATATATGCCGCGCAGCCCCCAAGTGTCGGGTGCGGTGAAAGTAAACGATAATCAACTTTGTGCAAAATAAAAGAACACTTAGATTTTTGGACACGACAAAGTCGATGCATGATGAAGTCTTCGAGTGTAGATAAGAAATCTAGCCAAAGTATAAACCACCAAATAGCAAAAGTGGATGCCGCGAAATTGTTGATGAAGAAATAGCCGAGCCCCCGAGCGTTGCTGAGGTGATGTCATGATTGTTGCGTCGCAGTCGTGACCCGAGGCGAAATCGTTGTCGAGCCCCCGAGCGTTAGGCGTGACGTCGAAATAAGTTGATGGATTGCGGCGTCATATCTGGTGAAGCCATTTAAGATGAATCCATAGACAATAATATACGAAGATGAATCCCAGATGAAGTATTTTAGATGAACCCATATTGAAGATGCCATTAAATATAGAGCATATATTGAAGATAAATCCGTCGATATCATAGAGGATGAATTCATTAGCCCGAAGAATCTAGTAATAATCATAGAAGATGAATCCGCTGATATCATAGAAGATGAATCCATTGACCCGAAGAAAATAAATCCAGTAATGGCCATAGAAGATGAATCCATTGACCCGAAAGCTCATCGGGTAGTATTATATTAGAGGAAACCAATGATAACCTTATAAGCTGAATCCGACGAAGACAAAATCCAGTAAGCCGAAGAAGATGAATCCACTGAGCCTAAGAAGATAATTTCACTAAGCCGAAGAAAATAAATTCACTGAGCCGAAGAGAATAATTCCACTGAACCGGAGAAAATAATTCCACTGAACCGAAGAAGATATATCCAGAGCCGAAGAAAATAAATTCACCAAGTAACCGAGTATATTTGTGGTAACGAAGTAATGGCACAGCCACGAGTGTCGGGTGTATTTGCTGTAATGATGTAATGGTGCAACCCCCAAGTATCTGGGTGTAACGGAAGTAAATAATAATTGAATCTTGAAAGAGGGACACTTAGCTTTTTTATCGGCTGCGGTGGCGCCGACATGAAAGGAGGTCGTGCGGTGGACACAGTTGATGTACTCGCGCGGTGCCTGGCCGGTAGCAGTTGATGAAGAAAACGTAGTCGATGTGGCGGACCCGCGATAGTGGAATTATTCGCGACAGGTGAGCCCCGAGCGTACCAAGTGCGCAGCAGCGAAGTAGTCGGAGCTTATTCCAATCTGATGATCCTTGTGCCGGATGTCAAGCTCATGATACTGAACCTGTAACAATGAGCACGCACTAACGAGTTGATGTAGATCGGCGGATTGACCAACGGACGATGGTTGCCTGGTATCTGGTTGTCGAGTAGCCCTGCGATGTACGTGCATACTAGCAGGCAGGTGAAGATAACGTGTTGGCCATAGCGAAGATGATGGCATCTATGGACATGGCGGAGCAGCCGATGACGAAGGTCGAGCCGCGATTTGCTTGTCGTTGATTCTTGTTCGTGCCCTTGAAACTTGGTCCATCCATCTTTAACAGGTAGCCACGAATACATGACCGCTCCAAGTCCTCATGCTTTCTTTATTTTTTCTCTTGTGAGAACGGGTACAAGATCACCTGGAGCAGCACACTTCTTGAGATTTGATCTGACTTGTTATCTACTTGACGCTTCTCCTATTTGCTTTTGTCTGGTAGATTAAGAGTCAACTTTCACCCGTGAGGGGATTTTACTATGACCCTTGCCGACGAACACCGCAACGCCAGTTGCTGTTTGCAATTTTACGAAGATTGCTGATTGATCGGGTCGATCACCCGCCGAGTTGCATGTGGCTGGTAACCTTGGTGATATGGATTGCCTGGATCGCAAACTCTGCTGCCGCCATGAACTTTCTGTTGAAGTCGATTGTGTTGAAGAAGACGTAGAAACTATATGCGATCTGCTCGCCGATATGGATGAAAAATCCCGCCCGGATAACAAAATCCAGTCGACGCAGATCCCCACAGACGGCACCAATTGACGAGGGAACACCTCGGCAATGCCTACCTATTGTAGACTTGGGTTTCGGGAGAGAGCGACGATGGAGATTCCGGGAGCGAGATTAGGCACACGATGTACCCAGCTTCGGGTCCTCTCGGTGGAGGATCCCTACGTGCTGCTAGCAATCTACTATATGATCATAGATGTGTTTACAGGGTGCCGCCGTAGGCGGAGCTATGTTGTCTATCTATTGTCTCCCTTATTTCGGGTGCCCTGGCTAGCTTTATATATGCCACCAGCCTAGGGTTTTACAAGAGTTTTAGTCGACTACTTCTTCGGGTTGCCTTGTTGGGCCTTCTCTATATTTGGTCTTCTCCATATTGGGCCGAGCCAGGTATACTAATAATGGGTACCCGAAGGGTATGCCCATGTCACTGATGTCATAAAAGTTTGACTGAGGAGTCGAAGAAATGAAATTGTCGAGTGGTCAACTTGAGTCTACGCACAGATTGCAAGCATCCTCGCCTAGACGCGGGGGCTACTCCCATCGGGAGCGCTGGACACGCACCCGATAAAAGAAGACTCGAAGATTTTTCCAAGAAGAAGGGTGTGAAGAAGTATTTGAACAAAAGAGCGGTATCCTCAGCTCAAGTCCGTACCCAGTCGCAAGCGCCCGCGCCCAGACTCGGGGACTACTCCCATCGGGAGCGCTGGATGTGCCCAGACTCGGGGACTTGTTTCTGAGTAGAGTGACGTTGTTTTGCCAACGGTAGTTAACCAGCAAAGCTAGGCACGTTACTTCACATCCTTTACACGTCCAAGTTTTACTGAAAAGTACAAGCCCTGATATGCATCTATCGGGTGACCTATGAAGACCTGCAAGAAACTTTGGCAGAAGAAGACATTCAAGTGGCACAACTTGAGTCTACACACGGATTGCAAGAATCCGTATCTAGACTCGGGGGCTACTCCCATCGGGAGTGCTGGACGCGCACCCGATAAAAGAAGATGAAGCTGTTACAAGATGGACGAGAGCAATCAAGGCAGAAGAACGTTCAGTAGAGGCATGCTTTAGTCTCTACCGAAAAATCTTCGGCTAGACACTCGGGGACTACTAACGTGGGCATTACCCTTCAGGTAACCGATATTGCCCTATCCTGTGCGGCCCAACTGGAGGCCCATGAAGATACGTGATGGCAAGGTGGGCCACTACGACGGTGCTGAAGAGGATTCCTTGAAGAACAAGACGAAAAGGAGCCGAACAAGGAAAGTTTAGAGCTAGGTCTTTTGTAAACCTAATCGTACCCGTACAGATCTCTTGAGACCTGGCCTCCTATATAAAGGCCAGGAGAGGGGCTATCGAGGGACACAATCAATCTTAGCAACTTTAGCCACCATAAGTTTAGAGCTAGGTCGCCGTAGCACTTAGCCTCTCGACGAGATCACAGTCGAAACCTTCGGCACCCCATTGTAACCCGATATTTTCATAATCAAGATCAGACAGGCAGGACGTAAGGGTTTTACCACATCGAGGGCCCCGAACCTGGGTAAATTGCTCTCCCGCTTGTCTGTGAACCGATGTCTCGTGTCAGCCTAAAGGATTCCATCAACCCTAAGCCCCTACCGGAGGGCATTGTCGAGGAGCACCCCCGACACACTTCCTTCTCCGCGACCCCGCATACCCACCCTTTTGTATTCAGAGGGCCCTCGATCGCTTACTAATCTAGAGCGCTTGATCCTCAGCCATGATACAATCCATCATAGACCCTGTTGCACAAGACGTCCACCTGGGATCGGAGAGCTTAATGGCCTCTCAACCTTACCGTGGGACCAACAACACCCACACGTACGGCTACGACAAATAGGCATCTGTTGATATGCGAAAGGAAGAAGATATAACTGACTTCTACAGAGCCATTATAGATCTTATGGTTAACACGTAATATACGACGCTAGAATCACTGGACGATATTTGTTTTTAATCCTATGTGAATACTTTCCCAGTTGCAATGGAACCTCCACCATCATCTTAAACCATGGTCCTATTGCCCACCACATAGTCATATTCATAATTGTAAAGTAATCTTTTGCTTTTCAATGCAGGAATGATAAGTATAGTAATTTGCACACAATTTGATAAAAATAACTAAATGGCATGAGCAAGAGATGAACTTGCCTTTCTTGACAGATTCTGAAATACCATCATTGTCTGGTAAGGACAATGTTTGAAGAACTAATAAAGATGCTATAATGCATAAGTATGAGATGTAATCGCTCTAAGCGTAAGCTAACCCCGATGATTTAGAATTGGTGAATTGTAAAGATTTCTTTAGGGTATGTTGCTCTTTTAGAGTGGTTCCACAAACAAGATTCTTATTAGGGTTTGGGGATCTTAGTATCGTAAACAAGTGGTGTGATGCATCATAACAGTCATACACACAAAATAATTGCATAATATGTAAAGAGAATTTGTCAGTTTTAAGTCTTTTAGTGCATGATTGATGATTACTTATTATATATTTCAAAAGAATAACTTTTGAAAAACATATTATATAATAATTAGTAAGTATTTCAAGTAAGAATTATTTGCTTCTATGGTTTACTTGTTATTTACTTCAAAAGAATAACTTTTGAAGAACATGTTTATTAATGAACAAGAACTACTACAAATAGGAGCTATGTGCTTCTAGGGGTTACTAGGATTTCTAAATTAGTTCCTTGGATAAGTATTAGATGAATCTAGAACAAGAAGGTTTCATAACTAACAAGTAGTTACATGATTTAGTTAAGCCTTAGCATATAAAGTGAATTACTACCTAGGTTTGCTACTTTAGGTTTGATCCAAATAATGTTGTATCAAAGAATGGTGATCAATGGTGCTAACATGAAAGTAACAAGTTAGGGTTTACACTTAGGTGATACTAGTTGGTCAGGTATTAGTCAAAAAATGAAAGCATGAAAATGATAACTTCATTTGCATTTCAGTTGATAATAACTTAATAAAATATGAGCATGTTTTTATTTGCTTAGTCTAGATCTATAACTAAGGTTAAGTTCACTTGATCACATGTTATAAATCCCTAGGGTTTTAGAGTTGAAAACAATTTAGGATTTTCACATAACATAGTAGGGTTAAGGTCTTTACTCATATTAGAACTAGGGTTTCCAAGTTGTGATACAATTCTTAGAATAATAATTGGGTAATAAAGTTGAAGTTATTAATAAATTTGAAATAAAAATAAAAATAATAGTTTTTATCATTTTTCTAATTTTCTTATTATTTAAAGAAAATGATAAATAGATAAATGTAATTTAGGGTTTTAAAATACCACTAATATTTAAGTTAATGATAATATGATAAATATAAAATTAATATTATTATTTTATTTAATTTGTAAGTATTTATTATTCATTTTTGAAATTTAACTAATTATTGAATTTTAATTGTATTTAGGATAAAAGAAAAGGCATAATTAATAAAGGTTAAAGAATTAAATTTTCATTTTAATAAATTTTTTCATATTATATTTTTATTGGGTAGATTTTATTTTTGTGAACATTTTGATATTTTATTTGTATTTTTCTGAGTTGAAATGAATTTTATATGAGTTGGCAAAGTTTCAACATTTTTCTGGTTTTTGGATTAAATGAATAACACTAAACGTGCCGGTTCATTTCTAGCTACTGTCACTTACTAGTGGGGCCATTGACTAGGTCAGATGCCACGCATGCAAAGACCAGTGAACGATAACCAAGGGCCACACACGCCACGTTGGCATCACCGACGTTTAAACGTCGGTGGCCAGTACACGGTGGCGCCGCCGATTTAGGGCACCCCGAGATGCGTGGTTAGGGTCATTCGAACGAGCACTGCAAGACGAAGCTAATGGTGGTCTCACTTTTCTAAGGGGATCACCGGAGCATCGCCGGCAACCATCTGCTGCGGCGACGCGCTCCAGCGAATCATCAAACGCGGCTACAGATCAAGCTAGGATGCGATTTAAGGCTCTATCGATATC
Organism: Lolium rigidum; assembly: GCF_022539505.1. NCBI lineage: Eukaryota > Viridiplantae > Streptophyta > Magnoliopsida > Poales > Poaceae > Lolium > Lolium rigidum. The sequence continues at coordinate 113,382,633 of NC_061513.1, read as the reverse complement.
GACGCGTGTGTTCACCCTGAGGATGCTGGTGTGGTCGATGGAGGGAGGGATGGTCGGGAGCATGCTCATTCACCGATGACCGCCGACAACAATCGATGAAATTCATCGGCTTGAGGAAGCTTCGGCTCGATTCCTTCCTCCCAGATGATCTACGGCGTCAGGCGCTTCTCCTCGGCTACTCCCCGGAGCTTGGGGTGGCCTCCATCGTCGGGTTCTTGATCGACACCGGCAAGGTGTTGTGAAAGGTTGTGAGAGATGTAGAGGGTATGAGGGGAAATGGAGGGGTGTAAGAGGATTAGGGCTTCACGGCGAGCTTCGTGGAGGTTTTTATAGCGACCGACGAGGCTTGGATCGCCATTTCACCGGCGGCAGTGGCTGGTATTCAAACGACGATGTCGGCTGTTACTGGGCGCGAATCTTGGCGGGAAGTGGATGAGACAGACATGAGATTACTAGGGCAAGGTTCTGGCTTGGTCTTCGCATCTGAGGTCGTCCTTATTGCCGGCGAGGGACGTGGCCAGGGCTCTCGTGCGCACTGTCGCCACCGGAGAAGAAGACGACCCTGGTTTTCTTCTGTTTGGTACCGTTTCGTTGTGTGGGCTGGTATTGGGTTGCTCGTGCCGAGTTGATGGGCTAGCGTGAAGATGGTTGTTGGGCTGCTACAGCCTGCCAGGTAAGCCTCTCTCTCTTCTCTATTATCTATTTTCTGTTTTGTATTATATATATTGTTGTTTGAATTCAATTTTGAATTCTGTTTTGTTTTGTAGGTTTTTGTTATTTGGAATCCTTCTAAAAGTGATCAAGTGATTCCAAATACAATAGTGAAATATTAGGATAATTTTATATGGGGTTAACATATTGGATTATTAATTGCTATTTGAGTTTTGGGACTTAACCTAGGAGTATTCAAATTATTTTTTTCGAGAAGGTTATCTTAATTACCAAGTGGTAGTTAGGGTTTTGGTCTTGTACACATTTACAAATGAATGCTTGTTAGTTGGTTCTTATTTAAGAGTATGATCTCATGACATGATTTTATGTGCTCATATTTTCTAGGGGTTTAGAAAAGGTTAGGTCTATTCTATAATCACTAATCGTTTTAGTAAACTTTATCTTGAAATACTTAGGATAGATCCTATGTTCATCATAGTTAATGCATTTTCTAAGGTAGTGGCCCAAATTATAAGACACTACTTTATTTGGTCAACTAATCAAGACACTTGGATAGCAAAATAGATTTTAATATTGGTTTAACACTAATCACTTAAATGGTATTTAAACTTAAGGTATATATTGCTTGGGTTTGTACTTGTGATCCATGATACACAAGTTAGGAAACAATATTCTATGTGGAGTTGATCTCATTTTGAATGGTTTAGGGTTTTGATTGTGTTTCACTAATTGAAGCATAAGTGGAATAGAGATGTGGTCTAGAGTTGCTCTTCCTCACCATTGATAGGATGATTACCTTAGGCTATGCTTAGGATTGATGTAGATGCTTATCTAGGCCAGTGTTTGATGTAATGTAATAGTTTTTCTACTAAATGAGCTAGGTTTGCTTACTAGTAGTTACCCTATGACTTTATGTGATGGATGATATCTGCTTATCATATAAAGTTTTAACTTGTACTTATATATCTCCAAATCATGATCATGCATTATTTTCCATGATCAACTTATTCTTAATATCTTCTTACTTTAGGGTTTATGATCATTACTAAATTGTGATTTTCAATTCATATAGCGATCAAACGCATACACTTGTTGCCCTAAATCTGTAAGGATCTTGCAACAATTATCCCATGGGTTACTAACGCATCTATATTCGTTGCATTGTACCCTTGCAACACCCAAAAACGCAACGCATTTTTATCCGTTGGTAGAGTCGCTAGCAACGCTCATATGGACATTTAGATAGCATGACTGCGTTTCTGTAGGGGGTGTCTCTTGTATTGGACCTAGCCCGTATCTCCGACCTACAAGACAAAAACCTTACCTCCGGCTCCGTAGAGCGTTCCCATGGCCTCGACTCCGGCCGTTGGAAACCCGATCTTCTCCCAGAAATCCACCACAACCTCAGTCTGAGAGAGACCCAGCGCACGGCCGATCGGCGTCACGTTAGGTTCCTCTCCAAGACACACGCCACGGCCTCCGCAACCTCCCTAGCATCATCGTCTTATTCCTCTTCCTCCGCGATGCAAACGAATCTAGAACCAGACACGGGCCACTCCGGTGAGGGCCGCTCCGGCGAGGACTGCTCTAGCGAGGGACCGGTAGGCGGCCCTAGGGTTTCCATTCGGAGAGGATCGCAGCAATACTTGGGCGAGATTTCGGTCGAAATTTGATGACACCATACACTATCTTAGTTATGTGCTCCCACTTTTTCTAAAGAAAGAAGTCCAAATAACCCCCCTATGTATTGGGTTTGGGACACTAGACCCCCCTAAGTATTAGCTGGGACACATAACCCCCCTAAGTATGTGATACCATGTAAATTACCCCTCAGACCGGTTATGACTGTTTTGATAGTGGTTTTGGTCCACGTGGACTGTGGTAATACCGTGTGCATGTAACCACCTCGAGGAGGCAGACCTGGGTCAGGGTGGCTGCAGCATGTACGGTCGCCGCGACTTCGTCGGAATTTAGAAGCGGGGATGACACGCTTGGATCAGGCAGCAGCAGAACCAGTGGTTCTTTCCGTCTCCAAGGGAGCTTCTCAGCCTCTTGCCTTGGTGTCGTCGCCATGGCTGTCGGCAAGAGCAAGCAACCTGAAGCACGGGGCGGCACCACTGCTCGCAGTTCGGCAAGTACGAGCTCGGCCACCTCCTCGGCAGCGGCACCTTAGTCAAGGCGGAGTAGTCGTGGTCGTCAGATGAACCCGAGCTCGCGGACACCGGCATGGACGCGCATGCTTGGCGAGGTTTGTTTTACACGGACGGGCGCACCGTGCCCGCCGTGGGCACAGGCAAGCCAACTCCGGGAAAAATTTACATGTGCGTCGGGAATCTTGGAGCTGGCCTTGGGCTTGGATTAATCACAACAGCCACAACCCACGGCGAGGGCGAGACAGAGGAGAGGGCGTACGTGAACGCGGGCATGGCGTGCACCTGCACCTGGAGCGCGGCAGTGTAGTGCTACGCTTCAGCATCGAGAAGGGAAGCTTCCGTCGCCCGAGCACCAACCGCCTCAGCTCATTCGCCTTCCTCGCCAGCACCGGCGCGCGCGGAAGTCGAGCTGGAGGAAGAAGCTCCCGCCGATGGGCACCGTGGTGCGGGTGGCCTAGGGCGGATGCGGACGTCGTGCGCGCGGGCGCGGCTGCAGGAGCCAAGGAGAATGGCGCGACTCCATCACGAGCTGCCGCACGCTGCGACGGCGAGGGCTCAGTCGGCCGGCCGTGTCGCGAACCTCACGCACGATGGCGGACGAGATGCCGCTCCCGGCGCACACGAGGCGTAGCGCATCGAGGAGCTTGGTGGAGTAGATCTCCTGCTCCTGCCTCGTCTACCACTTCAACGACGCTTGATGCCGCCGCGACTGCATGTCATCCGTCTCCAGCTCGTTGCACCACTTGCGCCTGCAGCTCCTTTCGGCCTCTTGCTCCCTTGCGCGGAGACGAACCGACGAGGAGCTCTCAGCTCTAATCTCTCCAAGTCGAGGATGAATCAGACAGATTGACGCGGCGGCGAGAGGTGCCAACCGGAGTGGCGCTCTGCGGGAGAGAGGAGCGTGCACCAAAAACACCATTGTCCACGTGGACCAAAACCACTACCAAAACAGCCATAACCGGTCTGAGGGGGTAATTTACATGGTATCGCATACTTAGGGGGCTTATGTGTTCCAATTAATACTTAGGGGGGTCTAGTGTCCCAAACCCAATACATAGGGGGGTCATTTGGACTTCTTTCTTTTCTAAATAACTGTAGAGTTTGCTCTCGCAAGTCTGATCCAATTTCTGAATTCTCCTCTGAGAAGAGGTTGAAATGATCAGTAGATGATGTCTGAGTGTCGGCCCCTGGTAAATCTTCTGACGCCCAAAGATTTGATAATCGCTTTTGCATGTCCGATGGTGTTAATTAACCTTGTGAACTGAACTCGTACCACATGTCAAATGTTGTAATTGCAGTATATGTATCACAAGTTACATAAGCAGATGTATTGGACTGCTTCAGTTAACGTGGTACTAAAACTGTCATCACTAATTCACTCTGTCATGCTTTGGCAGGTCATTCCAAGGTTCAAAGCAGGTAGATCAAGATAAAGTTGATGCTTGTTTTTGTACCTGCATGTCTAAAACATCGGAGACCGGAGAGATCCCGTCAACTTTTGCAATTTCGAGTCTGGCTCTACCCTGATAAATTCTATCGTCAGAGTTCAGATTTGCATATTGCATACATTTGAACAACTTTAGTGACAGGGACAAGTTCAGTTTAGAGCTGATATGCTTCCCCAAGTTACAAGCGGTGGGAAAACCTGTAATTCTGCGTTGGCTGATTCTCTGTACGTTTACATGGCCTACCCATCTGCCTTGCATATTATCTTCATATGTGGGAGTTCTTGATTTGGATAATTTGTTTGTTCATATATTTTGGGTCTTATTAGCTAGAGAATCGCTTGTTATGGTGGTTGGGTATGTTGTCTTGCGATGAACCATGTCACCAGCTGGTAGGTGTTTTAGTTGTGCCTGGTTTCTTCATATATTTTGCGCTCCTAGCTATACCGGGTGGTGGCCGTCTCGCTTCAGTTTTTTCGATAATGGGGTGAGCCCAGCCTCTGCATCAATCCATGCATATGGCTTGTCTCGCTTCAGTTAAGTTAACATGGCATTTCAAGCTTCAGTCTTTACGTACTATGGAGCTAAATCAGTTTGGACTGTGCTAGAACTGCATGTACAAAGAAAATACAAATAAGACACATAATCGAGCTACCTGATACACAATGATCATCAGCTTCATATTTATCACAGGAAATATCTCTATATATATATTGTCTCTCAAGCAATAAATTATCCAGTCACTTATTCACCATCTTTGACTTCGCATCAATATGCGGGATGAGAAAACAATGTTTACTTCACATCCTGAAAACTTGAGTATGAATATGTATGTGGGAGCTAAAAATTATATAAACACATATAAATGCAATGGGTGGAACTTTTTTATCCAACACAATGGTAAGGCTGAAGGTACTTGTCCCGACTCTGGCATGGCATGTCCTGTCTCCTATTGTTACTTGCCGGTCGAGTAATTAAGACACCTTGTTTTAACATCGTCTATAAAATTCAAAAAAAGCTTTTTAAAGCAATAAATCGTCAGTGTATATTATATTAATTTAAAAACCTTTTTTAGAGCAATAAATTGTCAGCCTATGTTATATTAGTTCAATAACTACCAGTCGAACAGTGAATTTTCTCGTACAGCTAGAGAACCCAGAATAGGGAGTATTTTTTGCTTTGTTTTTCAAAGGTCGTTTATCCACAGAAGGGTAGCATGGTAAAAGCAGCTTGACAAAAAATATCTTTTTTAGACATGAAAATGAAAGAAATTAACATATAATAATTTGCTGATAATATGTGTCAATTACACCAAGAGAAAATGAACTGGAAAATTACACGGAAGAATAAAATATAAGAAACAAAAAAAGCTATGTTGAATCAACCTATCTCTATTTGCGTTTAACTACACTGACATAAGGCAGCTCCACGGAACCCATGTAGATTTTGCCGTTGTTCCTCTCCATTATCTCCGTCGGTCTCACACTCTTGGGACCTCTCATCTCTTCTAGTATCTTCCCATTGGAGCCGACCCTCACAGCGAGCAAATGGCTATCCCGGCCGAAAGGAAGTTCGTTTTTCTCACGGTGTAAAGCCACCCAATAACCTCCCTTGTTGCTAGGTCTCACATTATCAGGATAGCCCGGGAGGTCGGCAAAAGGCTCGGATCTTCCAGCGTTGGGACCTTTGATCCAGTGCCTTAGTAGCTTGCAAGGACCGGTCGATGCAACCACAAGGTGTGTATGGTCGGTGCTGACGGCGACGCCATTAGGGTAGGTCATGTCTGTCTGGAGCACCGTGACATCTGAGGTTCGCGGGTCATACCTCATGAGGCGCCCCGTGGAGTCCCCAGTTCTCGTCACCATCTCGTGCTGCGCCCTGTTGTAGTTCATAGAGCTGTCTGTGAAGTAGACCTGGCCGGTAGTTTGGTCGACGTCAACCCCGTTGGTGAAGCTTAGAGGTATGCCATCGACATTGTTGACCAGCACCGTCGCCTCCCCGCCGCCTGGGCCAACCCTCATGAGACCCTTGTACGCGTCGGCGATGTACAGGTCTCCTGTCTTCTGGTCGAACCGAAGGCCGAGCGGGCGGCCACATTGGCTCTCCGTCGCTGTCTCCGGGCGGAACTTGGTGGCCGTGCACATCTTGCTGTCGTAGCCGGGGCCGTGCGTGTAGGTCGTCCATCCGAGCTTGTCGCCGTTCCACTTGAGGACACGGCCGTCGGAGACGCCGCTGTAGGGGCCCTGGCCCTGTCCGTCGAAAGCGACGCTCTCCGGCCCGCGGACGGTCCCGCGCGGCAGCGGCAGGTGCTGGCTCCGGGTGGCGTCGAAGCTGGCGGCCGCCATAGCGGCGGGCAGGAAAAGCATGACCAGGATCACCAGGGCGATCGTAGCCTTGGCAAGGCGGCTCATCCCGCAACCCATATTTGCTTGTTGTTTCTTCGATTGGTCGATCTATCAAGTTCACGTCGTTGGCTAGCTCGTATTTGGTTCTGCGATGGGGCTTCGTATGTGGTTGGCTGATTCGCTAGCTCGATGGTTTGTGGAGAGACCACGGTGGGTGCCTGCACTTATATACTACACTGTAGTACTGATCGAGAACTATCTACCGTTCCGAGTCGGTGCATAATACACGCCAGAGGCTGACTCGGTTCGTATGCTTTGGAAGAGAAGCAGACTCCGAGTCGTAGTATCTACATACGAACTGATGGAGACTTAAGTGCAGCGATTCCGAGCGCGACGGTGATTGCGCGTTGAACACGGCGAGCTGCCGACGAACGGAAGGCCTCTCCTTCACTAGCTGCCCAGCTCCCGCTCCGTACGTGCAGTAGCTCTCCGAACGTGCAATTACAACATTAGAAGGTACACTTGTCGTAGTGATGCAGAATCACAGGACCGGGCCGGCAAAATTTGGGGCCCTGTCGAAACTTTAAAATGGGTCCTACCTCATTAGAAAAATACAATTAATAAAAGTTATAATATATATATGTCTTAAATGGTAGTTTAAATTGATAAACTACTCTCGACGCCCGTATATTTTAAGCTCGCGATAAGATTATCTTAAAAATAGTTTTAAAAGGAAAAATATGGTTTAAAACCCATACCGGTCCGATGGTCTTAAAAAAGACCTAATGGAGCCCTATCAAATTTACCTTTTTTCAAATCGTTTTGATGCATGAAGTTATCCCAACAAGTATACGTAATAAATAAGTCAATTATAAGAATTATCCTCACAAGAGTAATACAATATTACAATATTAAATTTACCTCGGTCTCTATAAATTAAAATCGTAGTAATTATTTAATAAAATGAGGAATCAAATATTTGTGTCATAGGCATCAATTCGAAAAGAAAAAGCCAAAGAATACTAGGAATGCAGCTGGAGCGATGGAGTAAGCGGATGATGATTTAAACAGTGTTATTTCTTATGCTAATACTCGACCAAGGTTTGGTTCTTTTGCTTGGAGTATTGCTTTTCCATCCTCTGTATTGTGTCATTTCTATTCTGATTTTTGCCTGTCTGGAACATTATGGCAGGAAGTTATGCACCTCTTTCATAGGTTCGAAACTAACATATGGATATTGGTGCCATGTACGCCGACGTTGCTGGGATCTTTGTGAACCCCCGCAAGGACGACCTCGGTGCCATCTCCTCTATCCTAGACTACTTCGGAAAAGCTAGTGGGCTTGTCACCAACATGACGAAGACGGAAATCTTCCCGGTGCGCTGTGCGGACATTGACCTGCTGGACATCCTCACTGACTTCCCGGCTAAACTGGCCAGTTTCCCTGGAAAATACCTTGGCCTACCTCTCCACTTTCGACGCCTCCGAAAGGTCGACCCGTAGCCTCTGATCGACAAGATTGCGGGAAAGTTGCCGGGATGGATGGGCAAGAACTTAGCGCGGCCAGGAAGAGTCATCCTTGCTAAGACGGTCCTCATGGCTACCGGTATATACCACGCTACGGTCATACCGCTGCCTAAATGGGCTAGAGACAGGATCAACAAGATTGTCAGGACCTTCGTCTGGGCGGGGGACGAGGGAGAACATGCGGCTCAAGGGAAAGCCCTCGTGAATTGGAAAACGGTGTGCAGGCCGAAGACTCTGGGGGGGCTTGGGAATGCCGGATATTGAAAGATCTGGAAGAGCTTTAAGGCTCCGCTGGCCTTGGCTCCAATGGACTGACCCTGAGGGTGCGTGGGCGGGATCAAAGCTTCCCTGTGACGAGACTGACATGGCGCTTTTCAGGGCCTCCACCAAGATCACTATTGGCAACGGAAAGCTTACCTCCTTCTGGCACGACAACTGGTGTGGACGGGGCCCCCTTTCGACTTGGGCGCCTGACCTTTTCAAGATCGCTTCCAGGAAAAACCGCACGGTTGCCAAAGAGTTGAGCGACAACAACTGGATCCGCTCCGTCAACAGGATAAACACACCCACGCAGTTGGCGCAATATTTAGAGCTTTGGGACATCATCCAAGCCGTCAACCCGGCCCTCGGGCAACCGAGACTCCATTTTATGGACTCTCACTACCGACTCGACTTACAGTGCCAGCTCTGCTTACAAGGCTCAGTTCTTCGGTGGTCAGGCTAGATTTCTCGCAACAAAGATATGGGTTGCTCACGCCGAACCGAAGTGCAAGCTTTTTGGATGGCTTGCCCTGCATGGAAAGCTGCTAACTGCTGATATGCTCGCCATTAGGGGCTGGCCACATGAACCTCTATGTCCTCTATGTCTACATGCGCCCGAGACGGCCAACCACCTATGCAAAGATTGCCCCTTCACTATAGCCATTTGGAACCGGATGAAGACCTGGGACAACGATGACAGCCCTGATAATCGCCACGTCCACCAATCCATCACTGAGTGGTGGGATGACTTGATCTCTGCAAAGGCTACAAAGGAACAAAAACGCATCAGCGGCCGGTTCCTATATGTTCTTTGGAATGCTTGGAAGGAACGAAACAGACGCATTTTCACGGGGCGCCGCCTTACCTATCTTCAGGTTGCCGATATCGCAGAGGAAGACGTTCTCCAGAGGGATCGTGCCACCAACGGCTTCGGGCCGGCCATACCGGCCGAACCTGACTGACCTTTTTCCCTCTTCTTTTTTCTTTGCGTGGTTTTGAGGGGCATATTCCCACCTTAATCTAAATATGCCCTCTCCTGTACAGTTTGGTCGGTTTTTCCCCCTTGCTTAATGAAAAGGCAGTGCTCCCGCCGGTTGCTCCAAAAAAATATTGGTGCACCTGTAAATGTGCACCAATTTTTTTTTGTTCAAGTTAGTTTGTTCATTGTCATATATAACTTAGGCTTACACTGCTTGCTCTCTCAGCATTGATTCAATCTCTAAAGTCCTCTCCGAGATGAGGTTTGGCTACAAAAAAGTGGCAGGCTCATTTACAAATCTTATTAACCTTCTTAACTGAATTACTGAAATAGTACTACATGCCTATGTTTTGTTGTTACTCCCGTTGTTTCAAAAAGCAGTGGTAATGCAATTGTAAGAGTTACCTTATATTGAAGTGCATCTTCTTGAGGCATCAGCTATGTGCTCTGCTCTTCAGTTTGATTCAGAATGCACCTGCATATACACAGTATCTTCTTCCCACTTTATAAAGAACTGAATGTTTGCTCCAAGGTTTAAAATAGCGTGCTAAATGAAGTAGCGGCAGCCTCCTTTAAACGTTGTGGACGCTATATCGTGCTAATAGCGTGGTATATTTTAAATAGCGTTTTCAAAATAATACTAAATATAGCCTAAAAATAAATAATTTTACTAGAACGAATGGATATATAGTCCAAAACTGACTGAATCATACATACATAACCACACATAAAAATAGATCATAAATATTTTAGAAGGATAACATCAGCATGTCACACGGCAACAACATAGTATAAATTATTTATTAAAAATATTAGCATTAGCGATATTATCTTCTGATTTAGAAGTGGAACCAACAGATTGCACTTCATCACCACAAAAAAGTGAAAGCAACTTGCCCAAAAAAATAGCGCTAACGCTATGAGTTTTAGCGCGATATAACATGCTATTCGCAAATAGCGCCACAGCGAGCAAAATTACTAAAACTTAGCGTGGACCCTCTAGATATGCTATAATGCGCTATTAGCGGAGAAATAGCGTGCTATTTTAAACCTTTGCTCTCGCAAGGCTGATCCAATTTCTGAATTCTCCTCGAGAAGAGGTTGTAGTGATCAACATGATGTCTGAGTATCGGCCCCTGATAAATATTTAAACATATGGCTCGATGAGCCCGACTTTGAATTAACAAAGCCATCGACTCGTAAGGAGTACAAAGAAAACGAAAACTGAAGAGAAACCAAAAAACTGGGGTTAGCACAAGGGTGATGCAAAGCTACAGCCTAAACCAAGAAAAGACCAGGCAGAACTGATCAAGGCTCAAGACTACAAGATCTACAAGAGCGCCCAAGGCTACAATTAAACATCGGTAGCTCGGCCTGAAACTTCAAGCAAAAAAGATGCCACTCCATGGAGCCGCACACACAGGGCCGCCTTGTAGAGGACCACCATCAACGAGGAAACTAGCTAACTGCGCTAGTGAGCAGACGAGACTCCATATATCAAAGGGGGGAACTTCATGACAACAACTTTAGGAAGGGGTACGGCGCACACGAGCGTCGCCGTTGTCGGCACAAGGGAGCTGTGCAATGCTTTCGTGGAAGCTTCAACCCCCACCCCAAGAAAATCCCAAGTCTTTGCACCTGCCGTCGGACAGCCACCGGCTGTTGAGAACCACCGGTGTCCCTCGTGCCACGACACAAGCTCGACAACCACCCTAGGCTCGAGAGCGGCCACGCGAACCAGATGCACACCGTTTATATGAAGCCGTTCACGGCAAGACTCGGGGCATCGAACAAGTAGATTTTCCGAGGAGGACCTCGGAGAGAACGCAAGTCAGCAAGACAGCAAACAGTGCACCGGGGGAAGGCAACTAGCGGCAGACGTGTGTCATGGCCACGCCTCCAACGAGGTGAACGGCATCCAAAGACGTCGTTGTCGCCGATAATGGCCGAAGCCCCTTGGTGGCCACACCATCGTGCACGCTAGTGTCCCTACAGGCTAAACCCAACGAACTAAACCAGTCCTTCAGGGACAATTCCGAGACGCGCCGTCCCCACAGGTGTCACAGTTGGCCGGGGAATCATGCAGTCGGCGGAAACGAAACTCGCCACCATGCCAGTGAAGCGCCATCCACACGGCCCAAAAAACACAGTCTCTCTCAAGCGGAGCAAACCCGAGAGAGGCAAACAAGATGTCCCAGCCCCTGCAACGAACTTCTGCAGCTAGTACAGGACCGGCGTCACACCAGGCAACGAAGCCGCCCAAGCTCCGGCCACAACCTCTACTAGCCATGGAGAGGAACCCGCACCAACCAGGCCCAGCTCCAGCGTATCTGGCCCGCTCAGCCCGTGGCCACCCAGATGAGGCCCAGACCTCAGCCCAACGGTCTAGATCTGGGCCCGCCGCCGCCACCCCTGGCCACGGCCGCCCCGGCTACTTGACACCAACGCCGCCGACCAGGCCGCCGAGCAGCGCCGACACCCCGCCAGGCTCCGCGGCACCCATCGCCGGTTGGAGGAAGCGGCAATGCCACCAGGGAAAGCCATCCCGCGAGGCCCTCACCAGGCGCGGGCCGAAGGACAGCCACCGGCACCGCGCGGGCTTTGGCCGGCGGCTCTCGGTGGCGGTGGCATCGGGGGAGGGGCCGGAGAGGAGGCCTCGAGGCGGGGAGGGAGAGGGGCCGCCCATGTCGCCGCAGCGCGATGTGGAGCGACGAGAGCAGTTCGGGGGGAGAAACCCCCCTGATAAATCTTCTGTCGCCCAAAGACATACTCCTTCTTTATGATATATGCATGATATATACATCATCCATTTGTGCATGTCAGATGGTGTTAATTAACCTTGTGAACTGAACTAGTGCCACATGGCAAATGTTGTAATTGCAGTATTTGTTTTCCTTGGTTTGTATGATCAAGGAGTGTCAGTTCTAGTCGCATAGGTGAACCAGAAAACTTAGTTTTTTTCTTGTAAATTGAACCAGTAAATGGAAGGAAATTTTGGTATCACAAGTTACAGAAGCAAATGTATTGGACTGCTTCAGTAAACGTGGTACTAAAACTTTCATCGCTCATTCACTCTGTCATGCTTTGGCAAGTCATTCGAAGTTGCAAAGCAGGTAGATGAAGAAAAATATAATGCTTGTTTTTGTACCTGCATGTCTAAAACATCAGAAACCGGACAGATCACATCACCTTTTGCATTGTCGAATCTGGCTCTACACTGACAAATTCTATCGTTAGGGTTCAGATTTGCATATTCTATACATTTGAACGGTTTTAGTGACCAGGAACAAGTTCAGTTTATAGCTGATCTGCTTCCCCAAGTTACAAGCGGAGGGAAAACCCTGTAATTTTGAGTTGGCTGATTCTCTGTACGTTTACATGGTCTACCCATCTGTTTACATATTTTCTTCATATGTGGGAGTTCCTGAAGTGGATAATTTGCTTCTTCATATATTTTTGATCTAATTAGCTAGAGAATCGCTTATTATATATGGTGGTAGGGTATGTTGAGTCTTGCCATTAACCATGTCCCCATCTGGTAGGTGTTGTGGTTGTGCCTGGTTTCTTCATATATTTGCGCTCCTGGCTGCACCAGATAGTGTCCGTCTCGCTTCAGTTAAGTTAAGCTGGTATTTCAAGTCTCAGTCCAGGCGTACTATGGAGCTAAATCAGTTTGGACTTTGCTAGAAATGATTGTACAAAGAAAATACAAATCAGACACCTATTAGGCAATAATCGAGCTGCCTGATACACAACGATCATCAGTGTTCAGAATACATGCGTTATATTTGTCACAAAAAAGATCTCTATATACATTGCCGCACGAGCGATAAATTATTCAGTCACTTATTCACCATCCTTGAATCTCTCAAACTATAGTCTCATGCATCAATATGGTGGAATAGAAAACAATGTTTACTTCAGAGCCTGAAAACTTGAGTATGAATATGTACCTGGGAGAAATGATATAAACACACATGAATGCAATGGGTGCAAATTTTTTATCCAAGACAATGGTAAGGCTGAAGGGACTTGTCCCGGCATGTTCTCTCTCCTATTATTACAGTAGGATTTATTTGTTGTAATTGCCGGTCGAGTAATGAAGACGCCTTGTTTTAACATTTTCTATGAAATTCAAAAAAAGCTTTTTATTATTAGAGAAATAAATCGCTAGTGTGTGTTATATACTTATATTACTTTAAAAATATCTTTTCAGAGAAAAAGTTGTCAGTGTATGTTATATTAGTTCAATAACTAACAATGGAACAGTGTTTTTTTGCTTGTACAGCTAGAGAACCCACAATATATAGCGAGTATTTTCTTGCTTTTCTTTTGAAAGGTTCATCCCACAATAAAAGGAGCTTGACGGAAATTAGCTTTTTTTGGATATGAAAATGAAAGAAAATAATATATAATAATTTGTTCATAATATGTGTCGATTACACATTTGCACCAGGAGAAAATGAACTGGAAAATTACACGAAAGGATAAAATATAAGAAACAAAAAAGCTATGTTGAATCAACCTATCTCTATTTGCGTTTAACTACACTGACGTAAGGCAGATCCACGGAACCCATGTAGATTTTGAAGGTTTATGCTTATATTTATCTTTCCCTGTTATCCTGATTATGTTATGAAGAAAGAGGCGAAGAAAATACAGTGGTAAGTGATGGAGCAGATTAGGTTCTTATGTGTTCAGATTTTTTTCTAATTCTACTATTGATTACAGTTTGTTGTTTTATCATGGTAATACCTTGAAGAGTCTGGTAATTGTTAATATGAGTGCATCCCTTCCTCACAGCTTCAGTTAACGGGGTACTAAAACTTTCATCACTCATTCACTCTATCATGCTTTGGCAAGTCATTCCAAGTTGCAAAGCAGGTACATGAAGAAAAATGTTTTTGTATCGGAAACCGGACAGATCACATCACCTTTTGCATCACCGAGTCTGGCTCTACACTGACAAATTCGATCGTTAGGGTTAAGATTTGCATATTCCATACATTTGAATGGCTTCAGTGGCCAGGAACAAGTTCAGTTTATAACTGATATGCTTCCCCTAGTTACAAGCGGTGGGAAAAACCTGTAATTCTGAGTTGGCTGATCTGTATACGTTTACATGGCCTACCCATCTGTTTTACATATTTTCTTCATATGTGGGAGTTCTTGATGTGGATAATTTGTTTCTTCATATATTTTGGGAATAATTAGCTAGAAAAATCACTTGTTATATATGGTGGAAGGGTATCGCGCGGTAAACGTGATAAGCTACTCTCAAACAAACAAACAAAATATGCTGGTTGGGTATGTTGAGTCTTGCAATGAACCATGTCGCCGGCTGGTAGGTGTTGTGGTTGTGCCTGGTTTCTTCATATATTTTGCGCTCCTAGCTGCACCGGATGATGTCCGTCCCACTTCAGTTAAGTTAACCTGGCATTTCAAGTCTCGGTCCAGATGTACTATGGAGCTAAATCAGTTTGGACTTTGCTAGAACTGATTGTACAAAGAAAATACAAATCAGACACCTAGCGTTATATTGTCACAAGAAAGATATCTATATATATTGCCGCACGAGCGATAAATTATCCAGTCACTTATTCACCATCCTTGAATCTCTCAAACTATAGTCTCATGCATCAATATGCTGGAAGAGAAAACAATGTGTACTTCAGAGCCTGAAAACTTGAGTATGAATCTGCAACACTGAATTTGCTCGTACAGTTAGAGAACCCACAATAGAGTAATTTCTTGCTTTGCTTTTGAAAGATTCAGTAGGAGGGTAGGAGCTTTTCAGACCAATAAATTGGCAGTGTATGTTATATCAGTTCAATAACTAACAGTGGAACAGTGAATTTGGTTGTACAGCTAGAGAACCTACAATATATAGCGAGTATTTTCTTGCTTTGCTCTTAAAAGGTTCATCCCACACTAAAAGGAGCTTGACAGAAATTATCTTTTTTAGACATGAAAATGAAAGAAATTAACATATAATAATTTTCTGATAATATCTGTCAATTACACCAAGAGAAAATGAACTGGAAAATTACACGGAAGAATAAAATATAGGAAACAAAAAGCTATGTTGAATCAACCTATCTCTATTTGCGTTTAACTACACTGACATAAGGCAGTTCCACGGAACCCATGTAGATTTTGCCGTTGTTCCTCTCCATTATCTCCGTCGGTCTCACGCTCTTGGGACCTCTCATCTCTTCTAGTATCTTCCCGTTGGAGCCGACCCTCACAGCGAGCAAATGGCTATCCCGGCCGAAAGGAAGTTCGTTTTTCTCACGGTGTAAAGCCACCCAATAACCTCCCTTGTTGCTAGGTCTCACATTATCAGGATATCCCGGGAGGTCGGCAAAAGGCTCGGATCTTCCAGTGTTGGGACCTTTGATCCAGTGCCTTAGTAGCTTGCAAGGACCGGTCGATGCAACCACAAGGTGTGTACGGTCGGTGCTGACGGCGACGCCATTAGGGTAGGTTATATCTGTCTGGAGCACCGTGACATCTGAGGTTCGCGGGTCATACCTCATGAGACGCCCCGTGGAGTCCCCAGTTCTCGTCACCATCTCGTGCTGCGCCCTGTTGTAGTTCATAGAGCTGTCCGTGAAGTAGACCTGGCCGGTAGTTTGGTCGACGTCAACCCCGTTGGTGAAGCTTAGAGGTATGCCATCGACATTGTTGACCAGCACCGTCGCCTCCCCGCCGCCTGGGCCAACCCTCATGAGACCCTTGTACGCGTCGGCGATGTACAGGTCTCCTGTCTTCTGGTCGAACCGAAGGCCGAGCGGGCGGCCACATTGGCTCTCCGTCGCTGTCTCCGGGCGGAACTTGGTGGCCGTGCACATCTTGCTGTCGTAGCCGGGGCCGTGCGTGTAGGTCGTCCATCCGAGCTTGTCGCCGTTCCACTTGAGGACACGGCCGTCGGAGACGCCGCTGTAGGGGCCCTGGCCCTGTCCGTCGAAAGCGACGCTCTCCGGCCCGCGGACGGTCCCGCGCGGCAGCGGCAGGTGCTGGCTCCGGGTGGCGTCGAAGCTGGCGGCCGCCATAGCGGCGGGCAGGAAAAGCATGACCAGGATCACCAGGGCGATCGTAGCCTTGGCAAGGCGGCTCATCCCGCAACCCATATTTGCTTGTTGTTTCTTCGATTGGTCGATCTATCAAGTTCACGTCGTTGGCTAGCTCGTATTTGGTTCTGCGATGGGGCTTCGTATGTGGTTGGCTGATTCGCTAGCTCGATGGTTTGTGGAGAGACCACGGTGGGTGCCTGCACTTATATACTACACTGTAGTACTGATCGAGAACTATCTACCGTTCCGAGTCGGTGCATAATACACGCCAGAGGCTGACTCGGTTCGTATGCTTTGGAAGAGAAGCAGACTCCGAGTCGTAGTATCTACATACGAACTGATGGAGACTTAAGTGCAGCGATTCCGAGCGCGACGGTGATTGCGCGTTGAACACGGCGAGCTGCCGACGAACGGAAGGCCTCTCCTTCACTAGCTGCCCAGCTCCCGCTCCGTACGTGCAGTAGCTCTCCGAACGTGCAATTACAACATTAGAAGGTACACTTGTCGTAGTGATGCAGAATCACAGGACCGGGCCGGCAAAATTTGGGGCCCTGTCGAAACTTTAAAATGGGTCCTACCTCATTAGAAAAATACAATTAATAAAAGTTATAATATATATATGTCTTAAATGGTAGTTTAAATTGATAAACTACTCTCGACGCCCGTATATTTTAAGCTCGCGATAAGATTATCTTAAAAATAGTTTTAAAAGGAAAAATATGGTTTAAAACCCATACCGGCCCGATGGTCTTAAAAAAAGACCTAATGGAGCCCTATCAAATTTACCTTTTTTCAAATCGTTTTGATGCATGAAGTTATCCCAACAAGTATACGTAATAAATAAGTCAATTATAAGAATTATCCTCACAAGAGTAATACAATATTACAATATTAAATTTACCTCGGTCTCTATAAATTAAAATCGTAGTAATTATTTAATAAAATGAGGAATCAAATATTTGTGTCATAGGCATCAATTCGAAAAGAAAAAGCCAAAGAATACTAGGAATGCAGCTGGAGCGATGGAGTAAGCGGATGATGATTTAAACAGTGTTATTTCTTATGCTAATACTCGACCAAGGTTTGGTTCTTTTGCTTGGAGTATTGCTTTTCCATCCTCTGTATTGTGTCATTTCTATTCTGATTTTTGCCTGTCTGGAACATTATGGCAGGAAGTTATGCACCTCTTTCATAGGTTCGAAACTAACATATGGATATTGGTGCCATGTACGCCGACGTTGCTGGGATCTTTGTGAACCCCCGCAAGGACGACCTCAGTGCCATCTCCTCTATCCTAGACTGCTTCGGGAAAGCTAGTGGGCTTGTCACCAACATGACGAAGACGGAAATCTTCCCGGTGCGCTGTGCGGACATTGACGTGCTGGACATCCTCACTGACTTCCCGGCTAAACTGGCCAGTTTCCCTGGAAAATACCTTGGCCTACCTCTCCACTTTCGACGCCTCCGAAAGGTCGACCTGTAGCCTCTGATCGACAAGATTGCGGGAAAGTTGCCGGGATGGATGGGCAAGAACTTAGCGCGGCCAGGAAGAGTCATCCTTGCTAAGACGGTCCTCATGGCTACCGGTATATACCACGCTACGGTCATACCGCTGCCTAAATGGGCTAGAGACAGGATCAACAAGATTGCCAGGACCTTCGTCTGGGCGGGGGACGAGGGAGAACATGCGGCTCAAGGGAAAGCCCTCGTGGAATTGGAAAACGGTGTGCAGGCCGAAGACTCTGGGGGGCTTGGGAATGCCGGATATTGAAAGATCTGGAAGAGCTTTAAGGCTCCGCCGGCCTTGGCTCCAATGGACTGACCACGAGGGTGCGTGGGCGGGATCAAAGCTTCCCCGTGACGAGACCGACATGGCGCTTTCGGGGCCTCCACCAAGATCACTATTGGCAACGGAAAGCTTACCTCCTTCCGGCACGACAAGCGGGTGTGGACGGGGCCCCCTTTCGACTTGGGCGCCTGACCTTTTCAAGATCGCCTCCAGGAAAAACCGCACGGTTGCCAAAGAGTTGAGCGACAACAACTGGATCCGCTCCGTCAACAGGATAAACACACCCACGCAGCTGGCGCAATATTTAGAGCTTTGGGACATCATCCAAGCCGTCAACCCGGCCCCTGGGCAACCAGACTCCATTTTATGGACTCTCACTACCGACTCGACTTACAGTGCCAGCTCTGCTTACAAGGCTCAGTTCTTCGGTGGTCAGGCTAGATTTCTCGCAACAAAGATATGGTTTGCTCACGCCGAACCGAAGTGCAAGCTTTTTGGATGGCTTGCCCTGCATGGAAAGCTGCTAACTGCTGATATGCTCGCCATTAGGGGCTGGCCACATGAACCTCTATGTCCTCTATGTCTACATGCGCCCGAGACGGCCAACCACCTATGCAAAGATTGCCCCTTCACTATAGCCATTTGGAACCGGATGAAGACCTGGGACAACGATGACAGCCCTGATAATCGCCACGTCCACCAATCCATCACTGAGTGGTGGGATGACTTGATCTCTGCAAAGGCTACAAAGGAACAAAAACGCATCAGCGGCCGGTTCCTATATGTTCTTTGGAATGCTTGGAAGGAACGAAACATACGCATTTTCACGGGGCGCCGCCTTACCTATCTTGAGGTTGCCGATATCGCAGAGGAAGACGTCCTCCAGAGGGATCGTGCCACCAACGGCTTCGGGCCGGCCATACCGGCCAAACCTGACTGACCTTTTTCCCTCTTCTTTTTTCTTTGCGTGGTTTTCTGGGGCATATTCCCACCTTAATCTAAATATGCCCTCTCCTGTACAGTTTGGTCGGTTTTTCCCCCTTGCTTAATGAAAAGGCAGTGCTCCTGCCGGTTGCTCCAAAAAAATATTGGTGCACCTGTAAATGTGCACCAATTTTTTTTGTTCAAGTTAGTTTGTTCATTGTCATATATAACTTAGGCTTACACTGTTTGCTCTCTCAGCATTGATTCAATCTCTAAAGTCCTCTCCGAGATGAGGTTTGGCTACAAAAAAGTGGCAGGCTCATTTACAAATCTTATTAACCTTGTTAACTGAATTACTGAAATAGTACTACATGCCTATGTTTTGTTGTTACTCCCGTTGTTTCAAAAAGCAGTGCTAATGCAATTGTAAGAGTTACCTTATATTGAAGTGCATCTTCTTGAGGCATCAGCTATGTGCTCTGCTCTTCAGTTTGATTCAGAATGCACCTGCATATACACAGTATCTTCTTCCCACTTTATAAAGAACTGAAGAGTTTGCTCCAAGGTTTAAAATAGCGTGCTAAATGAAGTAGCGGCAGCCTCCTTTAAACGTTGTGGACGCTATATCGTGCTAATAGCGTGGTATATTTCAAATAGCGTTTTCAAAATAATACTAAATATAGCCTAAAAATAAATAATTTTACTAGAACGAATGGATATATAGTTTAAAGCTGACTGAATCATACATACATAACCACACATAAAAATAGATCATAAATATTTTAGAAGGATAACATCAGCATGTCACAGGGCAACAACATAGTATAAATTATTTAATAAAAATATTAGCATTAGCGATATTATCTTCTGATTTAGAAGTGGAACCAACAGATTGCACTTCATCACCACAAAAAAGTGAAAGCAACTTGCCCGAAAAAATAGCGCTAACGCTATGAGTTTTAGCGCGATATAACATGCTATTCGCAAATAGCGGCACAGCGAGCAAAATTACTAAAACTTAGCGTGGACCCTCTAGATATGCTATAGTGCGCTATTAGCGGAGAAATAGCGTGCTATTTTAAACCTTTGCTCTCGCAAGCCTGATCCAATTTCTGAATTCTCCTCGAGAAGAGGTTGTAGTGATCAACATGATGTCTGAGTATCGGCCCCTGATAAATATTTAAACATATGGCTCGATGAGCCCGACTTTTAATTAACAAAGCCATCGACTGGTAAGGAGTACAAAGAAAACGAAAACTGAAGAGAAACCAAAAAACTGGGGTTAGCACAAGGGTGATGCAAAGCTACAGCCTAAACCAAGAAAAGACCAGGCAGAACTGATCAAGGATCCAGACTACAAGATCTACAAGAGCGCCCAAGGCTACAATTAAACATCGGTAGCTCGGCCTGAAACTTCAAGCAAAAAAGATGCCACTCCATGGAGCCGCACACACAGGGCCGCCTTGTAGAGGACCACCATCAACGAGGAAACTAGCTAAATGCGCTAGTGAGCAGACGAGACTCCATATATCAAAGGGGGGAACTTCATGAAAACAACTTTAGGAAGGGGTACGGCGCACACGAGCGTCGCCGTTGTCGGCACAAGGGAGCTGTGCAATGCTTTCGTGGAAGCTTCAACCCCCACCCCAAGAAAATCCCAAGTCTTTGCACCTGCCGTCAGGACAGCCACCGGCTGTTGAGAACCACCGGTGTCCCTCGTGCCACGACACAAGCTCTGACAACCACCCTAGGCTCGAGAGCGGCCACGCGAACCAGATGCACACCGTTTATATGAAGCCGTTCACAGCAAGACTCAGGGCATCGAACAGTAGATTTTCCGAGGAGGACCTCGGAGAGAACGCAAGTCAGCAAGACAGCAGACAGTGCACCGGGGGAAGGCAACTAGCGGCAGACGTGTGTCATGGCCACGCCTCCAACGAGGTGAACGGCATCCAAAGACGTCGTTGTCGCCGATAATGGCCGAAGCCTTGCGGTGCTTTCGTGGCCACACCATCGTGCACGCTAGTGTCCCTACAGGCTAAACCCAACGAACTAAACCAGTCCTTAAGGGGCAATTCCGAGACGCGCCATCCCCACAGGTGTCACAGTTGGCCGGGGAATCATGCAGTCGGCGGCGACGAAACTCGCCACCATGCCAGTGAAGCGCCATCCACACGGCCCAAAAAACACAGTCTCTCTCAAGCGGAGCAAACCCGAGAGAGGCAAACAAGATGTCCCTGCCCCTGCAACGAACTTCTGCAGCTAGTACAGGACCGGCGTCACACCAGGCAACGAAGCCGCCCAAGCTCCGGCCACAACCTCTACTAGCCATGGAGAGGAACCCGCACCAACCAGGCCCAGCTCCAGCGTATCTGGCCCGCTCAGCCCGTGGCCACCCAGATGAGGCCCAGACCTCAGCCCAACGGTCCAGATCTGGGCCCGCCGCCACCACCCCTGGCCACGGCCGCCCCGGCTACTTGACGCCAACGCCGCCGACCAAGCCGCCGAGCAGCGCCGACACCCCGCCAGGCTCCGCGGCACCCATCGCCGGTTGGAGGAAGCGGCAATGCCACCAGGGAAAGCCATCCCGCGAGGCCCTCACCAGGCGCGGGCCGAAGGACAGCCACCGGCACCGCGCGGGCTTTGGCCGGCGGCTCTCGGCGGCGGTGGCATCGGGGGAGGGGCTGGAGAGGAGGCCTGAGGCGGGGGAGGGAGAGGGGCCGCCCATGTCGCCGCAGGGCGATGTGGAGCGACGAGAGCAGTTCGGGGGGAGAAACCCCCCTGATAAATCTTCTGTCGCCCAAAGACATACTCCTTCTTTATGATATATGCATGATATATACATCATCCATTTGTGCATGTCAGATGGTGTTAATTAACCTTGTGAACTGAACTAGTGCCACATGGCAAATGTTGTAATTGCAGTATTTGTTTTCCTTGGTTTGTATGATCAAGGAATGTCAGTTCTAGTCGCATAGGTGAACCAGAAAACTTAGTTTTTTCTTGTAAATTGAACCAGTAAATGGAAGGAAATTTTGGTATCACAAGTTACAGAAGCAAATGTATTGGACTGCTTCAGTAAACGTGGTACTAAAACTTTCATCGCTCATTCACTCTATCATGCTTTGGCAAGTCATTCGAAGTTGCAAAGCAGGTAGATGAAGAAAAATATAATGCTTGTTTTTGTACCTGCATGTCTAAAACATCAGAAACCGGACAGATCATATCACCTTTTGCATTGTCGAATCTGGCTCTACACTGACAAATTCTATCGTTAGGGTTCAGATTTGCATATTCTATACATTTGAACGGTTTTAGTGACCAGGAACAAGTTCAGTTTATAGCTGATCTGCTTCCCCAAGTTACAAGCGGAGGGAAAACCCTGTAATTTTGAGTTGGCTGATTCTCTGTACGTTTACATGGTCTACCCATCTGTTTACATATTTTCTTCATATGTGGGAGTTCTTGAAGTGGATAATTTGCTTCTTCATATATTTTTGAGCTAATTAGCTAGAGAATCGCTTGTTATATATGGTGGTAGGGTATGTTGAGTCTTGCCATTAACCATGTCCCCATCTGGTAGGTGTTGTGGTTGTGCCTGGTTTCTTCATATATTTGCGCTCCTGGCTGCACCAGATAGTGTCCGTCTCGCTTCAGTTAAGTTAAGCTGGTATTTCAAGTCTCAGTCCAGACGTACTATGGAGCTAAATCAGTTTGGACTTTGCTAGAAATGATTGTACAAAGAAAATACAAATCAGACACCTATTAGGCAATAATCGAGCTGCCTGATACACAACGATCATCAGTGTTCAGAATACATGCGTTATATTTGTCACAAAAAAGATCTCTATATACATTGCCGCACGAGCGATAAATTATTCAGTCACTTATTCACCATCCTTGAATCTCTCAAACTATAGTCTCATGCATCAATATGGTGGAATAGAAAACAATGTTTACTTCAGAGCCTGAAAACTTGAGTATGAATATGTACCTGGGAGAAATGATATAAACACACATGAATGCAATGGGTGCAAATTTTTTATCCAAGACAATGGTAAGGCTGAAGGGACTTGTCCCGGCATGTTCTCTCTCCTATTATTACAGTAGGATTTATTTGTTGTAATTGCCGGTCGAGTAATGAAGACGCCTTGTTTTAACATTTTCTATGAAATTCAAAAAAAGCTTTTTATTATTAGAGAAATAAATCGCTAGTGTGTGTTATATACTTATATTACTTTAAAAATATCTTTTCAGAGAAAAAGTTGTCAGTGTATGTTATATTAGTTCAATAACTAACAATGGAACAGTGTTTTTTTGCTTGTACAGCTAGAGAACCCACAATATATAGCGAGTATTTTCTTGCTTTTCTTTTGAAAGGTTCATCCCACAATAAAAGGAGCTTGACGGAAATTAGCTTTTTTTGGATATGAAAATGAAAGAAAATAATATATAATAATTTGTTCATAATATGTGTCGATTACACATTTACACCAGGAGAAAATGAACTGGAAAATTACACGAAAGGATAAAATATAAGAAACAAAAAAGCTATGTTGAATCAACCTATCTCTATTTGCGTTTAACTACACTGACGTAAGGCAGATCCACGGAACCCATGTAGATTTTGAAGGTTTATGCTTATATTTACCTTTCCCTGTTATCCTGATTATGTTACGAAGAAAGAGGCGAAGAAAATACAGTGGTAAGTGATGGAGCAGATTAGGTTCTTATGTGTTCAGATTTTTTTCTAATTCTGCTATTGATTACAGTTTGTTGTTTTATCATGGTAATACCTTGAAGAGTCTGGTAATTGTTAATATGAGTGCATCCCTTCCTCACAGCTTCAGTTAACGGGGTACTAAAACTTTCATCACTCATTCACTCTGTCATGCTTTGGCAAGTCATTCCAAGTTGCAAAGCAGGTACATGAAGAAAAATGTTTTTGTATCGGAAACCGGACAGATCACATCACCTTTTGCATCACCGAGTCTGGCTCTACACTGACAAATTCTATCGTTAGGGTTAAGATTTGCATATTCCATACATTTGAATGGCTTCAGTGGCCAGGAACAAGTTCAGTTTATAACTGATATGCTTCCCCAAGTTACAAGCGGTGGGAAAAACCTGTAATTCTGAGTTGGCTGATCTGTATACGTTTACATGGCCTACCCATCTGTTTTACATATTTTCTTCATATGTGGGAGTTCTTGATGTGGATAATTTGTTTCTTCATATATTTTGGGAATAATTAGCTAGAAAAATCACTTGTTATATATGGTGGAAGGGTATCGCGCGGTAAACGTGATAAGCTACTCTCAAACAAACAAACAAAATATGTTGATTGGGTATGTTGAGTCTTGCAATGAACCATGTCGCCGGCTGGTAGGTGTTGTGGTTGTGCCTGGTTTCTTCATATATTTTGCGCTCCTAGCTGCACCGGATGATGTCCGTCCCACTTCAGTTAAGTTAACCTGGCATTTCAAGTCTCGGTCCAGATGTACTATGGAGCTAAATCAGTTTGGACTTTGCTAGAACTGATTGTACAAAGAAAATACAAATCAGACACCTAGCGTTATATTGTCACAAGAAAGATATCTATATATATTGCCGCACGAGCGATAAATTATCCAGTCACTTATTCACCATCCTTGAATCTCTCAAACTATAGTCTCATGCATCAATATGCTGGAAGAGAAAACAATGTGTACTTCAGAGCCTGAAAACTTGAGTATGAATAAATTGTCAGTGTATGTTATATTAGTTGAAAACTAACACTGCAACACTGAATTTGCCCATACAGTTAGAGAACCCACAATAGAGAGTAATTTCTTGCTTTGCTTTTGAATGATTCAGTAGGAGGGTAGGAGCTTGACAGAAATTAGCCTTTCTTGACATGAAAATGAAAGAAATAACATATAATAATTTGCTGATAATATGTGTCGATTACATTGGGTATTCTGGCAGAAAATAAACTGGAAAATTACACTGAGGGATAAAATATAAGTAACAAAAATCTATGTTCAATCAAACTATCTCTATTTGCGTTTAACTACACTGACATAAGGCAGCTCCACTGAACCCATGTAGATTTTGCCATTGTTCCTCTCCATTATCTCCGTCGGTCTCACACTCTTGGGACCTCTCATCTCTTCTAGTATCTTCCCGTTGGAGCCGACCCTCACAGCAAGCAGATGGCTATCCCGGCCAAAAGGAAGCTCGTTTTTCTCACGGTGTAAAGCCACCCAATAACCTCCCTTGTTGCTAGGTCTCACATTATCAGGATACCCCGGGAGGTCGGCAAAAGGCTCGGATCTTCCAGTGTTGGGACCTTTGATCCAGTGCCTTAGTAGCTTGCAAGGACCGGTCGATGCAACCACAAGGTGTGTACGGTCGGTGCTGACGGCGACGCCATTAGGGTAGGTCATGTCTGTCTGGAGCACCGTGACATCTGAGGTTCGCGGGTCATACCTCATGAGGCGCCCCGTGGAGTCCCCAGTTCTCGTCACCATCTCGTGTTGCGCCCTGTTGTAGTTCATAGAGCTGTCCGTGAAGTAGACCTGGCCGGTAGTTTGGTCGACGTCAACCCCGTTGGTGAAGCTTAGAGGTATGCCATCGACATTGTTGACCAGCACCGTCGCCTCCCCGCCGCCTGGGCCAACCCTCATGAGACCCTTGTACGCGTCGGCGATGTACAGGTCTCCTGTCTTCTGGTCGAACCGAAGGCCGAGCGGGCGGCCACATTGGCTCTCCGTCGCTGTCTCCGGGCGAAACTTGGTAGCCGTGCACATCTTGCTGTCGTAGCCGGGGCCGTGCGTGTAGGTCGTCCATCCGAGCTTGTCGCCGTTCCACTTGAGGACACGGCCGTCAGAGACGCCGCTATAGGGGCCCTGGCCCTGTCCGTCGAAGGCGACGCTCTCCGGCCCGCGGACGGTCCCGCGCGGCAGCGGCAGGTGCTGGCTCCGGGTGGCGTCGAAGCTACCGGCCGCCATAGCGGCGGGCAGGAAAAGCATGACCAGGATCACCAGGGCGATCGTAGCCTTGGCAAGGCGGCTCATCCCGCAACCCATATTTGCTTGTTGCTTCTTCGATTGGTCGATCTATCAAGTTCGCGTCGTTGGCTAGCTCGTATTTGGTTCTGCGATGGAGCTTCGTATGTGGTTGGCTGATTCGCTAGCTCGATGGTTTGTGGAGAGACCACGGTGGGTGGCTGCACTTATATACTGATCGAGAACTATCTACCGTTCCGAGTCGGTGCATAATACACGCCAGAGGCTGACTCGGTTCGTATGCTTTGGAAGAGAAGCAGACTCCGAGTCGTAGTATCTACATACGAACTGATGGAGAGCTTTGCTTAAGTGCAGCGATTCCGAGCGCGACGGTGATTGCGCGTTGAACACGGCGAGCTGCCGACGAACGGAAGGCCTCTCCTTCACTAGTTGCCCAGCTCCCGCTCCGTACGTGCAGTAGCTCTCCGTACGTGCAATTACAACATTAGAAGGTTACATTTGTCGTAGTGATGCAGAATCACGTACAGGGCCGAGCCGGCAAAATTTGGGGCCTGTGCGAAACTTTAAAATGGGTCCTACCTCATTAGAAAAATATAATTAATAAAAAATTATAATATATATATATATATAATGGAAGTTTAAATTGATAAACTACTCTCGACGCCCGTATATTTAAAGCTCACGATAAGATTATCTTAAAAATAATTTTAAAAGGAAAAATATGGTTTAAAACCCATACCGGCCCGATGGTCTTAAAAAAGACCTAATGGAGCCCTATCAAATTTACCTTTTCAAATGGTTTTGATGCATGAAGTTATCCCAACAAGTATACGTAATAAATAAGTCAATTATAAGAACTATCCTCACAATAGTAATACAATATTACAATATTAAATTTACCTCGGTCTCTATAAATTAAAATCGTAGTAATTATTTAATAAAATGAGGAATCAAATATTTGTGTCATAGGCATCAATTCGAAAATAAAAAGCCAAAGAATACTGGGAATGCAGCTGGAGCGATGGAGTAAGCGGATGATGATTTAAACAGTGTTATTTCTTATGCTAATACTCGACCAAGGTTTGGTTCTTTTGCTTGGAGTATTGCTTTTCTATCCTCTGTATTGTGTCATTTCTATTCTGATTTTTGCCTGTCTGGAACATTATGGCAGGAAGTTATGCACCTCTTTCATAGGTTCAAAACTAACATATGGATATTGGTGCACCTGTAAATGTGCACCAATTTTTTTTGTTCAAGTTAGTTTGTTCATTGTCAGATATAACTTAGGCTTACACTGCTTGCTCTCTCAGCATTGATTCAATCTCTGAAGTCCTCTCCGAGATGAGGTTTGGCTACAAAAAAAGGCAGGCTCATTTACAAATCTTATTAACCTTGTTAACTGAATTACTGAAATAGTACTACATGCCTAGGTGTTGTTGTTACTCCCGTTGTTTCAAAAAGTAGTGCTAATGCAATTGTAAGAGTTACCTTATATTGAAGTGCATCTTCTTGAGGCATCAGCTATGAGCTCTGCTCTTCAGTTTGATTCAGAATGCACCTGCATATACACAGTATCTTAGTTATGCCTTCCCACTTTATAAAGAACTGTAGAGTTTGCTCCAAGGTTTAAAATAGCGTGCTAAATGAAATAGCGGCACCTCCTTTAAACGTTGTGGACGCTATATCGTGCTAATAGCGTGGTATATTTTAAATAGCGTTTTCAAAATAATACTAAATATAGCCTAAAAATAAATAATTTTACTAAAACGAATGGATATATAGTCCAGAACTGACTGAATTATACATACATAACCACACATAAAAATAGATCACAAATATTTTAGAAGGATAACATCAGCATGTCACAGGGCA
Source organism: Lolium rigidum (assembly GCF_022539505.1). Lineage (NCBI taxonomy): Eukaryota > Viridiplantae > Streptophyta > Magnoliopsida > Poales > Poaceae > Lolium > Lolium rigidum. The sequence goes on along the minus strand of NC_061513.1, from coordinate 113,354,580 downwards.
ACAACATAGTATAAATTATTTATTAAAAAATATTAGCATTAGCGATATTATCTTCTGATTTATAAGTGGAACCAACAAATTGCACTTCATCACCACAAAAAAGTGAAAGCAACTTGTCCGAAAAAATAGTGCTAACGCTATGAAGTTTTAGCGTGATATAACATGCTATTCGCAAAAAGCGCCACAGCGAGCAAAATTACTAAAATTTAGCGTGGATCCTCTAGATATGCTATAGTGCGCTATTAGCGGAGAAATAGTGTACTCTTTTAAACCTTGCTTTGCTCTCGCAAGTCTGATCCAATTTCTGAATTCTCCTCGAGAAGATGTTGTAGTGATCAATAAATGATGTCTGAGTGTCGGCCCCTGATAAATCTTTAAACGTAAGGCTCGATGAGCCCGACTTTAAATTAACAAAGCCATCGACTGGCAAGGAGTACAAAGAAAACGAAAACTGAAGAGAATCCCAAAAACTGGGGTTACCAGCTAGAAATACAAGCACAAGGGTGATGCAAAGTTACATCCTAAACCAAGAAAAGACAAGGCAGAACGATCAAGGCTCCAGACTGCAAGATCTACAAGAGCGCCTACAATTATACATCGGCAGCTCAGCCTGAAACTTCAAGCAACAAGATGCCACTCCATGGAGCCCCACACACAGGGCCGCCTTGTAGAGGACCACCATCACCGAGGAAACTAGATAACTGCGCTAGTGAGCAGACGAGCCTCCATAGATCAAAGGGGGAAACTTCATGACAACGACTTCAGGAAGGGGTACGGCGCACACGAGCGTCGCCGTTATCGGCACAAGGGAGCTGTGCAATGCTTTCGTGGAAGCTTCAACCCCCACCCCAAGAAAATCCCAAGTCTTTGCACCTGCCGTCAGGACAGCCACCGGCTGTTGAGAACCACCGGTGTCCCTCGTGCCACGACACAAGCTCTGACAACCACCCTAGGCTCGAGAGCGGCCACGCGAAACAGAGGCACACCGTTTATATGAAGCCGTTCACAGCAAGACTCAGGGCATCGAACAGTAGATTTTCCGAGGAGGAGCTCGAAGAGAACGTAAGTTAGCAAGACAGCAGACAGTGCACCGGGGGGAATGCAACTAGCGGCAGATGTGTGTCATGGCCACGCCTCCAACGAGGTGAACGGCATCCGAAGACGTCGTTGTCGCCGATAATGGCCGAAGCCTTGCGGTGCTTTCGTGGCCACACCATCGTGCACGCTAGTGTCCCTGGCGGCTAAACCCAACGAACTAAACCAGTCCATAAGGGGCAATTCCGAGACGCGCCGTCCCCACAGGTGTCACAATTGGCCGGGGAATCATGCAGTCGGCGGCGACGAAACTCGCCACCATGCCAGTGAAGCGCCATCCACACGGCCCAAAAAACACAGTCTCTCTCAAGCGGAGCAAACCCGAGAGAGGCAAACAAGATGTCCCAACCCCTGCAACGAACATCTGCAGCTAGTACAGGACCGGCGTCACACCGGAGCCGCCCAAGCTCCGAACACAACCTCTACTAGCCATGGAGAGGAACCCGCACCAAGCAGGCCCAGCTCCAACGCATCTGGCCCGCTCAGCCCGTGGCCACCCAGATGAGGCCCAGACCTCAGCCCAACGACCCAGATCTGGGCCCGCCGCCGCCACCCCTGGCCACGGCCTCCCCGGCTACTTGACGCCAACGCCGCCGACCAGGCCGCCGAGCAGCGCCGACACCCTGCCAGGCTCCGCGGCACCCATCGCCGGTCGGAGCAAGCGGCAATGCCACCAGGGAAAGCCATCCCACGAGGCCCTCACCAAGCGCGGGCTTTGGCCGGCTGCTCTCGGCGGCGGTGGCATCGGGGGAGGGGCTGGAGAGGAGGCCTGAGGCGGGCGAGGGAGAGGGGCCGCCCCTGTCGCCGCGGGGCGATGTGGAGCGACGAGAGCGGTTCGGGGGGAGAACCACCCCCCCCCCCCATGATAAATCTTCTGTCGCCCAAAGACATAGTCCTTCTTTATGATATATGCATGATATATACATCATCCATTTGTGCATATCAGGTGGTGTTAATTAACCTTGTGAACTGAACTAGTACCACATGGCAAATGTTGTAATTGCAGTATTTGTTTTCCTTGGTTTGTATGATCAAGGAATGTCAGTGCTAGTCGCATAGGTGAACCAGAAAACTTAGTTTTTTTCTTGTAAATTGAACCAGTAAATGGAAGGAAATTTTGGTATCACAAGTTACAGAAGCAAATGTATTGGACTGCTTCAGTTAACGTGGTACTAAAACTTTCATCGCTCATTCATTCTGTCATGCTTTGGCAAGTCATTCGAAGTTGCAAAGCAGGTAGATGAAGAAAAATTTAATGCTTGTATTTGTACCTGCATGTCTAAACCATCAGAAACCGGACAGATCACATCACCTTTTGCATTGTCGAGTCTGGCTCTACATTGACAAATTCTATCGTTAGGGTTCAGATTTGCATATTCCATACATTTGAACGGTTTTAGTGACCAGGAACAAGTTCAGTTTATAGCTGATCTGCTTCCCCGAGTTACAAGCTGAGGGAAAACCCTGTAATTTTGAGTTGGCTGATTCTCTGTACGTTTACATGGTCTACCCATCTGTTTTACATATTTTCTTCATATGTGGGAGTTCTTGACGTGGATAATTTGCTTCTTCATATATTTTTGATCTAATTAGCTAGAAAATCGCTTGTTATATATGGTGGTAGGGTATGTTGAGTCTTGCCATTAACCATGTCCCCATCTGGTAGGTGTGTGGTTGTGCCTGGTTTCTTCATACATTTGCGCTCCTGGCTGCACCAGATAGTGTCCTCTTGCTTCAGTTAAGTTAAGCTGGTATTTCAAGTCTCAGTCCAGACGTACTATGGAGCTAAATCAGTTTGGACTTTCTGATACACAACGATCATCAGTGTTCAGAATACATGCGTTATATTTGTCACAAAAATATCTCTATATACATTGCCGCACGAGCGACAAATTATCCAGTCACTTATTCACCATCCTTGAATCTCTCAAACTATAGTCTCATGCATCAATATGGTGGAATAGAAAACAATGTTTACTTCAGAGCCTGAAAACTTGAGTATGAATATGTACCTGGGAGAAATGATATAAACACACATGAATGCAATGGGTGCAAATTTTTTATCCAAGACAATGGTAAGGCTGAAGGGACTTGTCCCGGCATGTTCTGTCTCGTATTATTACTGTAGGATTTATTTGTTGTAATTGCCGGTCGAGTAATGAAGACACCTTGTTTGAACATTTTCTATGAAATTCAAAAAAGCTTTTTATTATTAGAGAAATAAATCGCTAGTGTGTGTTATATACATATATTACTTTAAAAATATCTTTTCAGAGCAAAAGTTGCCAGTGTATGTTATATTAGTTCACTAACTAACAGTGGAACAGTGTATTTTTGCTTGTACAGCTAGAAAACCCACAATATATAGCGAGTATTTTCTTGCTTTTCTTTTGAAAGGTTCATCCCACAATAAAAGGAGCTTGACGGAAATTAGCTTTTTTGGACATGAAAATGAAAGAAAATAATATATAATAATTTGTTCATAATATGTGTCGATTACACTTTACACCAGGAGAAAATGAACTGGAAAATTACACGAAAGGATAAAATATAAGAAACAAAAAAGCTATGTTGAATCAACCTATCTCTATTTGCGTTTAACTACACTGACGTAAGGCAGCTCTACGGAACCCATGTAGATTTTGAATGTTTATGCTTATATTTACCTTTCCCTGTTATCCTGATTATGTTATGAAGAAAGAGGCGAAGAAAATACAGTGGTAAGTGATGGAGCAGATTAGGTTCTTATGTGTTCAGATTTTTTTTTCTAATTCTGCTATTGATTCCAGTTTGTTGTTTTATCATGGTAATACCTTGAAGAGTCTGGTAATTGTTAATATGAGTGCATCCCTTCCTCACAGCTTCAGTTAACGGGGTACTAAATCTTTCATCACTAATTCACTCTGTCATGCTTTGGCGAGTCATTCCAAGTTGCAAAGCAGGTACATGAAGAAAAATGTTTTTGTATCGGAAACCGGACAGATCACATCACCTTTTGCATCGCGGAGTCTGGCTCCACACTGAAAAATTCTATCGTTAGGGTTCAGATTTGCATATTCCATACATTTGAATGGCTTCAGTGGCCAGGAAAAGGTTCAGTTTATAGCTGATCTGCTTCCCCAAGTTACAAGCGGTGGGAAAAACCTGTAATTCTGAGTTGGCTGATTCTGTATACGTTTACATGGCCTACCCATCTGTTTTACATATTTTCTTCATATGTGGGAGTTCTTGATGTGGATAATTTGTTTCTTCATATATTTTGGGAATAATTAGATAGAAAAATCGCTTGTTATATATGGTGGTAGGGTATCGCACGGTAAACGTGATAAGCTACTCTCAAACAAACAAACAAAATATGGTGGTTGGGTATGTTGAGTCTTGCGATGAACCATGTCGCCGGCTGGTAGGTGTTGTGGTTGTGCCTGGTTTCTTCATATATTTTGCGCTCCTAGCTGCACCGGATGATGTCCGTCCCACTTCAGTTAAGTTAACCTGGCATTTCAAGTCTCGGTCCAGATGTACTATGGAGCTAAATCAGTTTGGACTTTGCTAGAACTGATTGTACAAAGAAAATACAAATCAGACACCTAGCGTTATATTGTCACAAGAAAGATATCTATATATATTGCCGCACGAGCGATAAATTATCCAGTCACTTATTCACCATCCTTGAATCTCTCAAACTATAGTCTCATGCATCAATATGCTGGAAGAGAAAACAATGTGTACTTCAGAGCCTGAAAACTTGAGTATGAATAAATTGTCGGTGTATGTTATATTAGTTGAAAACTAACACTGCAACACTGAATTTGCTCGTACAGTTAGAGAACCCACAATAGAGAGTAATTTCTTGCTTTGCTTTTGAAAGATTCAGTAGGAGGGTAGGAGCTTGACAGAAATTAGCCTTTCTTGACACGAAAATGAAAGAAATAACATATAATAATTTGCTGATAATATGTGTCGATTACATTGGGTATTCTGGCAGAAAATAAACTGGAAAATTACACGGAGGGATAAAATATAAGTAACAAAAATCTATGTTCAATCAAACTATCTCTATTTGCGTTTAACTACACTGACATAAGGCAGCTCCACGGAACCCATGTAGATTTTGCCATTGTTCCTCTCCATTATCTCCGTCGGTCTCACACTCTTGGGACCTCTCATCTCTTCTAGTATCTTCCCGTTGGAGCCGACCCTCACAGCAAGCAGATGGCTATCCCGGCCAAAAGGAAGTTCGTTTTTCTCACGGTGTAAAGCCACCCAATAACCTCCCTTGTTGCTAGGTCTCACATTATCGGGATACCCCGGGAGGTCGGCAAAAGGCTCGGATCTTCCAGTGTTGGGACCTTTGATCCAGTGCCTTAGTAGCTTGCAAGGACCGGTCGATGCAACCACAAGGTGTGTACGGTCGGTGCTGATGGCGACGCCATTAGGGTAGGTCATGTCTGTCTGGAGCACCGTGACATCTGAGGTTCGCGGGTCATACCTCATGAGGCGCCCCGTGGAGTCCCCAGTTCTCGTCACCATCTCGTGTTGCGCCCTGTTGTAGTTCATAGAGCTGTCCGTGAAGTAGACCTGGCCGGTAGTTTGGTCGACGTCAACCCCGTTGGTGAAGCTTAGAGGTATGCCATCGACATTGTTGACCAGCACCGTCGCCTCCCCGCCGCCTGGGCCAACCCTCATGAGACCCTTGTACGCGTCGGCGATGTACAGGTCTCCTGTCTTCTGGTCGAACCGAAGGCCGAGCGGGCGGCCACATTGGCTCTCCGTCGCTGTCTCCGGGCGAAACTTGGTAGCCGTGCACATCTTGCTGTCGTAGCCGGGGCCGTGCGTGTAGGTCGTCCATCCGAGCTTGTCGCCGTTCCACTTGAGGACACGGCCGTCAGAGACGCCGCTATAGGGGCCCTGGCCCTGTCCGTCGAAGGCGACGCTCTCCGGCCCGCGGACGGTCCCGCGCGGCAGCGGCAGGTGCTGGCTCCGGGTGGCGTCGAAGCTAGCGGCCGCCATAGCGGCGGGCAGGAAAAGCATGACCAGGATCACCAGGGCGATCGTAGCCTTGGCAAGGCGGCTCATCCCGCAACCCATATTTGCTTGTTGCTTCTTCGATTGGTCGATCTATCAAGTTCGCGTCGTTGGCTAGCTCGTATTTGGTTCTGCGATGGAGCTTCGTATGTGGTTGGCTGATTCGCTAGCTCGATGGTTTGTGGAGAGACCACGGTGGGTGGCTGCACTTATATACTGATCGAGAACTATCTACCGTTCCGAGTCGGTGCATAATACACGCCAGAGGCTGACTCGGTTCGTATGCTTTGGAAGAGAAGCAGACTCCGAGTCGTAGTATCTACATACGAACTGATGGAGAGCTTTGCTTAAGTGCAGCGATTCCGAGCGCGACGGTGATTGCGCGTTGAACACGGCGAGCTGCCGACGAACGGAAGGCCTCTCCTTCACTAGCTGCCCAGCTCCCGCTCCGTACGTGCAGTAGCTCTCCGTACGTGCAATTACAACATTAGAAGGTTACATTTGTCGTAGTGATGCAGAATCACAGGGCCGAGCCGGCAAAATTTGGGGCCTGTGCGAAACTTTAAAATGGGTCCTACCTCATTAGAAAAATATAATTAATAAAAAATTATAATATATATATATATATAATGGAAGTTTAAATTGATAAACTACTCTCGACGCCCGTATATTTAAAGCTCACGATAAGATTATCTTAAAAATAATTTTAAAAGGAAAAATATGGTTTAAAACCCATACCGGCCCGATGGTCTTAAAAAAAGACCTAATGGAGCCCTATCAAATTTACCTTTTTCAAATGGTTTTGATGCATGAAGTTATCCCAACAAGTATACGTAATAAATAAGTCAATTATAAGAACTATCCTCACAATAGTAATACAATATTACAATATTAAATTTACCTCGGTCTCTATAAATTAAAATCGTAGTAATTATTTAATAAAATGAGGAATCAAATATTTGTGTCATAGGCATCAATTCGAAAATAAAAAGCCAAAGAATACTGGGAATGCAGCTGGAGCGATGGAGTAAGCGGATGATGATTTAAACAGTGTTATTTCTTATGCTAATACTCGACCAAGGTTTGGTTCTTTTGCTTGGAGTATTGCTTTTCTATCCTCTCGTATTGTGTCATTTCTATTCTGATTTTTGCCTGTCTGGAACATTATGGCAGGA
>NC_061513.1:113325094-113347185 GCF_022539505.1 Lolium rigidum | reverse complement strand
CTTCTGATTCAGTTCGTGGCCACACAAGCAACTGATTGGCATAGAGACATTGACACCGTTCAGCAGCCGCCGGGTGAACATCGAACGGCTGCCCGGGGTGGTATTCTCATCTCTCACATAGTAGATGTGGATGATAATGAAACTCGGGACCACAGTTCAGAACCTGGAATCGAATTGAGTCATAATAAATTTCCAGCTAGTATTTCAGATGGAACGCATGTGTACAGGTTACAGAACAGAAAGTTTCCCAAAAAAAAAAAGATTACAGAACAGATGAATGCATGATGATACCTCTGATTTCTGGGAGCTCAATGAAATCAGTGGAATGTAATAGTCTGAATCCAAAAGCAGGCACAGAGGAAAGCAGCCGGAACAGCACACTACACATATTTAACAGAACGTTTTTAACTAGGGACCAGCCCATATAAGTGCCACCATCAGGCTGTCATCAAGTTGAACATCCACTACCCAAATTGTCAATCCCCCGAAATACAGCCAAGCAAGAAAATGAATCGCTACATAGCAAAAAGAATATTGTTGGTAGTGTGGCGCCGACTCTGGAAGCTCTAATACCCATATGTCGCAGGTGCAAGAGTATCCTCAGATCAGCAGATAAGCGCACAAGATTAGCAGCGTGGCAAGGATTGACACATCAGTGCCTATTCTGAAGGTTGTGTGCGAGGGCGCTGGATCTGTGGTGTTGCTCACAGGAGGTAGGGGTGGCTCTACCACCGTCAGGCTTTGTCAAGTCCCGCATTGGAGCCATTGCTGGTGGCTGCACAGCTTTATAGATGGTCCGAAGGAGGCCACCGTGTTGTTTCTCAGGTTCATGCAAGAATCCACTGCACAAATAAAATCCAAGATGCAGTGTGAGCAAATAATACATTCAAGAGAGGATCCAGTGTACTGCATGAAAATGTTACCAAGAACTTACATTTATATCTGTGAGTTGTCCCAGGGAAATCAGTGATCCACCCCTCCTCCATCTCCCCTTTCTGCACAAAGGCATTAATCTGCGCCGTTGCATCTGAGAAGAAGTCCCAAGGTTGAGAAGGGAACTCGTTCATGAGCAGATGAACATAAACTGGAAGGCCAGCAGACTGCAGGGTCTTCACAAGATGGTTGGTCTGGTTTATCATAAAATTGCTGGTCGATGGGTATATGGACATGTTGCTAACAGAAACAGCATCAGGTAACTGCTTGATATCTGCAATGGAGGAAGGCGCATCTTTGACATATTCGTCGATCATGTAGACAAGGTTACTTGGCTTCCTGCTTGAACTTCACTAGAATTGAGCTGTTTATTGACTGAATCATGACTTTCTGGGTGGTCTGTTTGCTGTAACAAGAATCATCAAGAGCTTTAGTCACTGCATCAACCACACCAAACCCAAGTTTCTCTGCCATGAATGAAGCACGCTGCGAAAATCCAAAAGGGGAGTAAATCAAGACTGAAGTAAGGACTTACAACTCCAGAATAAATGTGTTTTTATTGCATTAATGATCTCATCTTTTTTCTACTCAACTCAACAAGAAATACAGGAGACGGGACTAGTACATCAAAGCCTAGTCAATAAGGTGAGTTGGCACACTATGACTCAAATATGGGTTTGCACTACATGCTTCCCCTTCACATACATTTAAATGCTTACGCCTCGACGGTAATCATGATTCCTGACAAAAACCTTTCCTTTTGCAAAAGCAAAGTCTGATAATCTCATGAAGTTTCCTGCATTCCTTCTTGATAGGCTGAACGAACTCCATGGGTTGGATATCATAGCCGTGAATATGGAAATGTCAGTCATGCAAGTATGTGATTGACCAACGGAAGGAACTTAATAGATGGACCATGAATTGTTTGCCAGATGATTGATTTGTACAACAATGAAATGGCATGGTATAATCATACATAGTTACATATATGACTTAATGTCTAATAAACTGTTTCTTATCAGCACAGGAATACAAATATCAGGTTTACCTCAAAGGAGCTCAGGTGGACTTACACTTCAGGTTGTTTGCAATATCCTCCCAAGTGAGGTTGAGTGTATAGACTTCAGCCATAGGCTTAATATCTTCTATGACAACCGCTAGAGAAGCAAATTGTGAAGTTACAACAGTAGAAACATCCTTTAGGTCAATGGAACTCCCATCTTTTGTCACTTGAAGAGCACAGTCAATGACATCTGCACCATCAGTAACTGCATTTTGATAAGCTAGGTCAGTGCAGTCTGGGTAGTCACCACTAGCACCATTGTGGGAGATAAGTAGAGGTACCCCTGCAATGCAAATGTGAAGGCTGGAGTTCAATAAAAGTACTAGATTGATGAGTTAATAATCGATAGATAAAGGAAGCAGGCGTACCATGATCTGTCTTGGTGCTCTTCAGGTTACTAAAGCAGCCTGCAGCAACAAAACATAAAACAACTCAATAGTCAAGACCAGAGAAGCCATGATCCAAACAATACATTACAACTCGTTCAGATACATCATTGTAGAAAGTGGATTGTTTCTTGATTAGAACAGAGTAAATACTAGATGAAAGATCATCCTGACCAAGTGGCCTGCTTGGGTGTGTGAGTTTCTCGAAGGAACATTTACGGCATAGTGAAGAAATATAAAAGGTGGAATCATCAATGGCCACTTGAGAAGTGATAGGGAAATCAGTCAAGCCACCGTCAACACAGAAGGCACCGTTGTCGATGAAGCCAAGATATTCTGCTAGCGGATCGTAGCTGTAGTTGTAGCTGAGCGCAAAGTCATCGGCAAAGTCAGTACCATAACTTTCTAGCCTGCCTTATGAGCATCATCATCGACTGAAATATAAGGTTTCAGATAATTATCGACCCTGACAGGCCAGATGTAGTTTTTGGGGACTAGTATCCCAGAAGCAAAAGTCTTGATGGATGTCAGATTTTCAGTATTGGCCATATGTCTGATTTGCAGATGGCTCAACAATGCCTTCACCAAGAAAACAGAACACAAGCTTTGTCGTCTTCCTAGCTCTTCCAAGTAAGCTTTTTGAGTTGTTCAACCGTGTATTGCTTTGACAGATGCTCAGATTAAACTGGCTGTAGAAACTGTGATGCTGAGTTTTGCACAAACAAACTGTAAGAGGAGATCACTTAATTTTTTTGTACACTGAAAGTAACTAAAGTTTGCTGTTCCTGAACATTTAACCAAACAGCAGGGGGGCTTATATTCCGACAGTACAACTTCAACTGGAATTATTTGGAAGACTCCAGTTGATGTGAATGTAGTTGTTCGATCCCAAGAAACTCTTTTGTTAATAGCTATTAGTACCAGGAAAGTGTACCTAACAGCAGATGAGAGCTTGTCACCAATATTCCAGACATGAACACTTGCCATCTTTAAAATGGTGAAAGCGGTGCTTATCCCTGACAACGATCTCTCGGTTCTCCACAGCTGACATAAATTTGATAGCGAGATGGCAATCCCCGCATATCCGCAGGTTTTTTATTACTCTGATGGGAGTGGTGCTCCCAGAACTCATCATGAGCCCATATGCTGCTGCCAGTTTTTCACTGTGATATCTAAGTGCACCCTCCCTCTCCTCCTCTTCTAGCTCATGCAGCACTGACTCAGTTTCGGGCATGTAGCCAGCAGCAGTAATCCTATGGATCAGTTCTTCCAAGTACTGGTAAATCTCTCTAGTTTGCCGATGAGACTTTTCGCCCATTCGAAATAAATGGGATGAACCTCCGAGCTCAATCAAGCTGAATCCTATCTGCTTCTTCAATCTTCTCTTGATCATGGTATTCCTCACCTTCTCGACATGGTGCATTTTACCGGACAGAGCATATATGTTAGAAAGCAGAACATGGTAGGATGGATTCTCAGGCTCGAGAGCAATCAATCGCTCAGCCACTTCCACCCCCAGATTGAAATTCTTGTGCATCTTGCATGCCCCAAGTATTGCTGTCCAAACTTCAGGTCCTGGCTCTCCAGGGATATAATCATGTACAAATTGCATTGCTTCGTCAAGAAGTCCGGCCCTTCCAAACATATCAACCATAGAGCAATAGTGCTCGACACGAGGGACCAGTCCATAGACCCTCCTCATGCAAGCAAAAGCATCCCGGCCCTCCATAACTAACCCGGCGTGTGCGCATGCAGATAGAACAGCAATAAAGGTGACATGATTGGGCAGCGGCCCCTCGCGTCTCATCAAACGGAACAGCTTGATCGCCTCATGGCCATGGCCGTGCATTCCGTACCCTGCGATCATGGAAGTCCATGTAACCACGTTCCGCTCCTCGAGCATGTCGAACCACTTGCGAGCCTTGTCCACAGCACCGCACCTGGCATACATGTTCACGAGAGCTGAGCCCAGAAACACGCTCATGTCCATTCTTTCAGAAACAATACGTCTCTCCACTTCGCGTCCCAAGTCCAGTGCACCAGCCTGTGCACAGGCAGAGAGCGTGGCTACAAATGTCATGGAATCCGGCACCGCCTCGGCCACCTGCATCTCCTTGTACACCTCGATCCCCCGCTCGGCGAGCCCATTCTGCTCGTACCCAGAAATCATCGCGTTCCAGGCGACCACGCTTCTATCACGAATTGCATCGAACAGGCTGCGTGCAACAGCTAGCTGGCCGCATTTGGAGTAGAGCACGACCAGCGACGTCAGGACGAAACGATCGGATCCAAATCCGAGGAGGAGGGAGTGCGCGTGGATGACCTTGCCGGTTCGGAGGGCGGACAGGTCGGCACAGGCCTTGGCGGCAGCGGTGAAGGTGAAGCTGGAGAAGGGGAGTGCGGCGGAGAGGAGGCGGCGGTAGAACGCGAGGGCGGCGCGGGGGAGGCGGCCGCGCGCGGCCGCGCGCGTGAGGGATGAGAAGAGGAATGCATCGGGTGCGGGGTGGGAGGTGGCGACGAGGTGCGCGTATGGAGCGGCGCCGGCTGCGACGGCGAGCGTGGCCAGCTTGGTGATGAGGGGGAGGGAGTGGGCGTGGCCGGTGACGAGGAGGCGCGCGTGGGCTTGCTTGAGAGGGCCGGCTCGAGGGCCAGCGAGGAGGAGGGAGCTGTATTCCGGAGAGCGGTGCTGGGAATCCATGCCGGAAGGCTAGAATCGACTCGAGGAATTTGACATTTTCTTTTGGGCGGGAGCTCCACTTCGCACCCACCTCACCGCAGCCAGTTGATAGATCTGAAGAAAACAGTTGACCCGCAAATTTTGTAAAATGAAACCTAAAAATTAGTTACAGTGGGGGCATAATAGACTAACGTACATATTTGCGAAATATATAAAAAAAAAAGTCGATATTCGGGAAGATAACTCGTTCCGCACGCGACAAGTAGCACGTTGTGGTATCAGAAAATCCCTGAAAAATAGTCTCTACTCGCCATGTGCCGTAAGGGGGAAAGCAAGATGGGATGAGAGAGGAGAGAAAAGACAAGGGAAGGTTAGGTTGTGTTTGCTTCTTCCTCTTTTTTTTTCTAGATTCGTTTTTTTTTAATGAAATATCTTGCAAACCGTACGTCCAAATTACGAACCGTTTTTATTTTTGAGACACTCTCATCGAGATCTTCAAACCTAGATCTCATGTTGATAGATTTCGAGATTTTTTTTCATTTCCTATACTACTATGATTGTACTCGTGTTATGTATCTAACTGTACTCGTGCATGAACTGATAAGTACTTCTGTCTTGAATGTATTTGGTGCATTTTTCCATTTACTAGTCCGTGCGACTGTACATATACTCGTTCGTGTGCGCGACTGTATCTATCTTATGTGGTCGACTGTACGTGTACTCGTTCGTGTACGTACACGACTGCACTTACTATACTTATTTGTGTGCGCGACTGTACATATGTCGTATACACAATTATACTTATACTCGTTCGTGTGCGCGACTGTACTCGTATGATACATGTAACTGTACCCGTATGTTGTATATAATTGTACTCGTATGTTATACCCAACTGTAATTGTATTTGTTATTGTACGTATACTCAAGTTGAGAGTACAGGAGTTGGAAGCAACGTCCTGATGGGTTCGTTGCATGAAAGAAAATTTTTACAGTGGTAGCTCTCCTCGGAATCCCAGCAGCACAACAGCGTGGTGGTAGTGGTGGAGGAGAAAAACTGCAGGGATTCGCCAAACCGGAGCAGAATTATGATGGAGGAAGAGAGGGAGCAGCCAGACTTTGGTGTGAAGGGGCAAGGGGTCGGCTGCCCCTCTCCTCTATTTATAGATGGAGGGGCGGCCAAGGCAGCCCCTTGGGCCCCACCAGCGTACGGAAGGAAAGGGGGGATCAGAAATCATCCCCTTCCAAGTTTGCTTCCCTTCCCAAAATTTCTCCCTCGATTTTACGGATTTGATCTTATCCTCCTGGATTTGATCTTATCCCTAGGGGGCTGGCCGGCTGGGCCTTGAGGGCTTGGTGCGGACATGATCGAGACTCCTCTCCGACCAATAACCAATAGCGGTACCTGGAGATCCATAATGGGTCCCACACATTCAGCGATAACTTAGTGATCAATTGAACCATTAACATACGATACCGCTTGCACCCGTTGTATGCACACGTGGAATCTATAACACCCGATCATCACGTGATGCTTCGAAACGACGAGTCTTAGCAACGGTGCATACTAAGGATGATCACTTCATGGATATGCGAATATCGTTAGTGCCCAACTAGTTGGAGGATCGGGACGCCTAGCGTCTTCAACCTTCATACATTCCCATAAAATTTATGAGTTTATGCAGTCTCACTAGATTATATTCTATCATCTTGCAATAAGGTCTTAGATATCACATATATCTCATACCTCACTTATTTTTGAAAATAAAATTTCCAACTCCTTACTTTTCAAACGGATTTGAACTTCAAGTTTTACGGAGACAAGATGATTTTAGGTACTAACTGAAACCATTGCTTTTTGAATCAGCAATGTGAAGTTTACCAAAAGTTTGCAGTAGGACTTAATCATTTCTTGATTCTTTAACAATACGGTACCAGTCCGTAAAGTTACTTGTCAGACTTAACAGTGTTTCTATCTCAATTACAAGACTAGCGCATGGTAGATAACGTATGCCAATTCTATAATTCTAATTCAAAATACTATTTAGACTATGCTCATGATAATTAGTTCAAGTTTTAATCTAATTACTAATGAACTCTCACTTAATACAACATCCCTCATAGTTGTTTAGTGGCACACGATCCATCGTCACTACACCAAGTACGATCATCCTTAGTATCCCATGTAATATAATATCCTGAATAATGGCTTTGGTGGTCTCTTCTTCACAAGCCTTGCACAAGTCCAATTGTATCCCATGTGAAGTCAGCTTATGGTTGTCCCCGGCTTCCCCAATCAATTTTTCTGCTGTTGGATCTTTCTTTGTGTACCATTCCAGAAGCTCCTTAAAGTTACCCTTAATCTTCGATGTACTAGACTCATCATGACCACGAAAAGAAAGGCCTTGTAGAAGAAAGAACTTGACAACACCCAACACAATCAAGAGACGAGCTTTGTATTTTTCTTATTCACTATTACTACCCCGAACAATCACATGTTGAATATTTTGCCTCTGATTTTTGAAAGCCAAATAATGTTATCTAGCCTTATTATGAGCACTGTCATGTTTACCAACATGGCGAATAAGAACACTAGGGCCATCCTTCCATGTTTTAAACCCATTCTTGGTAAATGCTTCAATACCATAGTTTTTAGCTCTTGGTTGCTTTAATAGAAAATAGAAAAAGCAAAAGGCAGCCTCTTTATGAACACTATACTCCAACCAGCTACGGTGATCATCGTACCAATAGTCATGAAAGCTTATGTAGCCACTTCCTACCCATTTTCGTTCATATGTATGATTAGTTGGTTGGCATGAACCCCTACTAATATACTCCCTTCTAGCAAGATCTCTAACATCTGGATCCAATTGCTCAATTGGTTTTCTCAAACCAGGATCCGATTCAATATCACCAGGCCGAAGTGCAGCTGTAACACGGGGATTATTAACACTAGTTTGAGTTGAAGTGCCCAATTCTGTGGTTTGCCATTGGAAAAAGCTATCAATTCTGTTTCTTTTGTTCATCTTGTCCTCCTGTAAAAAATAATTTGTAGCCAATTTAACTAACACAAGCACACAGCTAAGGGGACAGAGCACTGAGCAACCTAACTAACGGAGAAATCTAGACATTCTAACAGTAGGACGAATTTAGGGCAGAGCAAACAAGGGGAAAATGGGGAAACCTAGCTGGGGCGGCGAGCCAGCGACGCGAGGCTTCCGGCTGGGAGGCGGGATTCTGGAGTCTGGAGAGGTGGGCGGCGGGCGCGGATCCGCGGAGCGGCGGAGGCTGGAGCCCGAAGGAGGCAGGTCAGGCAGCGGCGGCCGCGGCGTCCTGGAGGGTGGAGGCGGCGGCGTGATGACCCACAAGTATAGGGGGTGTATCGTAGTACTTTCGATAAATAAGAGTGTCGAACCCAACGAGGAGCAGAAGGTGTTGACAAGAAGTTTCGATGAAGGATTCACTGTAAATGCTCACAGACAAGTATTCAGGGGGTTTTGATATAGCAGATAAATAAAGTACAAGTAAGTAAAATGCGAGAGTAATAATTGCAGCGAGTGACCCAATCCTTTTTAGCACAAAGGACAAGCCAATTTGTTTACTTATGATGACCAAACGTTCTTGAGGACACACGGGATTTAGTCTAGTGCTTTCGCTTCATATAGTTGATTAATCTTCATTGTTTTGATAAGTGTTGTGTGGGTGAACCTATGCTAATGCACCGCCCTTCCTAGGACTAATACATACTTGTGATTAAACCCCTTGCAAGCATCCGCAAATACAAGAAAGTAATTAAGATAAATCTAACCACGGCCTTAAACTCTGAGATCCTACTATCCCTCCTGCATCGATATACCAACGGGGGTTCGGGTTGTTGTCACTCCGGCAACCCCACAATTGGCAAACGAATACAAGATGCATTCCCCTAGGCCCATAAAGGTGAAGTATCATGTAGTCGACGTTCACATGACACCACTAGAAGAATAACACCACAACTTAAATATCAAACCATTAAATATTACTCAACATAGTTCACTACTAACATTTAGACTTCACCCATGTCCTCAAGAACTAAACGAACTACTCACAAGACATCATATGGAACATGATCAGAGGTGATATGATGATGAATAACAATCTGAACATAAACCTTGGTGACATGGGTATACCCTTCGGGTACCCATTATTAGTATACCTGGTTTGGCTCGGCCCAATATGGAGAAGGCCCAACAAGGCAACCCGAAGAAGTAGTTGACTAGGACTCTTGTAAAACCCTAGGCTAGTTGCATATATAAAGCTAGCCAGGGCACCCGATAGAGAGGAGGACAACAGATAGACAGAAGAGATAGACAACATAGCTCCGCTACGGCGGCACCCTGTAAACACATCTATGGTCATATACTGGATTGCTGGCAGCACGTAGGGATCCTCCACCGAGGGGACCCGAAGCTGGGTATATCGTGTGCCCAATCTCGTCCCCGGAATCTCCATCGTCGCTCTCTCCCAAAACCCAAGTCTACTATACGTAGGCATTGCCGAGGTGATCCCTCGTCACTTGGTTCAATGGTTTCACTCAATAGCATCAATAACAAGGAGTAATCAACACCGGGAGAGTTTCCCCTATGAAATAATCAAGATTCAACCCTAGATGTTACAGCGGAGACGAGGTGCAGCGGTGGAGATGACGGTGTAGGTGGTGGAGATGATGATGTTGATGATCCCAATGAAGTCTAGCTCGATGACGGTGACGATGGCGACGATTTCCCCCTCCGGGAGGGAATTTCCCCGGCGGATTTCAGCCTGCCGGAGAGCTCTTTTCTCTCTGGTGTTTTTCGCCCCGCAGAGGCGGCTGTGTCTATTCTCGATGTCCCCCCACGTCTTAGGGTTTTCGAGAGGTGATGTACACGAAGGAGAGATGGCCGAGGGGGGTCGTGGGCCCCCTCCCCACATGGCGGCGCGGCCAGGGTGGAGCCCGCGCCGGCCTATGGGGGGCCATGGCAGCCCTCCTCGGCCTCCCTTTTTGGCTGGCTCCGTCTTTTGGAATAATAAGAGCTTCGGTATATTTTCCGTCAATTGTTGATCTTCAGAAATACTGTATCCTGACGGTGCTTTTTCCAGTAGAATCCTGACTCCGGTGAGTAATTCTCCAATAATCATGAAACATGCAAAATAGGTGAAATAACATAAGTATCATCTCTAAATATGAAACATATAAAGGAATAACAGTAAATTATGATACAAAATAGTGATGCAAAATGGACGTATCAACTCCCCCCAAGCTTAGACCTCGCTTGTCCCAAGCGAAACTGAACTCGGTAAACAAGACCACATGTTTATGGAGTGAAGAGTCGATAAATGAAATACGGACAAGAAGCATCACATTAATTCACACAAGACATTCTAGTGAAAAACTTCCTCATATAACTCGACTTGAGACAAGTAAAGGGAAATCACAAATAAAGGTGCATAGGAAATCATAATTGGTGATGGAAAACTTCGTTCTTGGTCAGGGAATAACTAACAGATTGTACTTATCTTTCGAGTAAAGCCTTTATATTAGAGCTTATATGGCAGATCTTACATGCTCAATCAAAACAATCTCCTCATAATCATTGATAACCTTCAAAGTCATATTCATTCAGATAAAATTTGTACTAAACAAGGAAGAATAAAAGACATGATTAAATAGATCACAATATAAATGGTTGGATCACAACAACTCAATTGCTTGCTTGATATAGAGGGGAAATAGGTTTACTGACTCAACATGAAAGTAAAAGATAGGAATTTCACAGAGGGAAACAGGGATTAAATCATGTGCTAGAGCTTTTCAAGTTTTGAAATCATATAGAGAGCATAAAAGTAAAGTTTTGAGAAGTGTTTGTTGTTGTCAACGAATGGTAGTGGGCACTCTAACCCCCTTGTCAAACAGACTTTCAAAGAGCGGCTCCCATGAAGGATGTTATCTCTACCAGCAAGGTAGATCATCCCTCTTCTCTTTTGTTTACACATGTACTTTAGTTTTATTTAGGTATGACACTCCTCCCAACCCTTGCTTTCACAAGCCATGGCTAACCGAATCCTCGGGTGCCTTCCAACATTTCACATACCATGGAGGAGTGTCTATTTGCAAATTAAGTTGCTTACTGATGAATCAGGGCAAAACATGTGAAGAGATTTATTAATGAAAGTTAATTAATTGGGACTGGAAACCCCGTTGCCAGCTCTTTTTGCAAAATTATTGGATAAGCGGATGTGCCACTAGTCCATTGGTGAAAGTTGCCCAACAAGATTGAAAGATGAAACACCACATACTTCCTCATGAGCTATAAAACATTGGCACAAATAAGGAGTAATAATTTTTTGAATTGTTTAAAGGTAGCACATGAAATATTTACTTGGAGTGGCACAAAATACCACATAGTAGGTAGTTATGGTGGACACACATGGCATAGGTTTGGTTTAAGGTTTTGGATGCACGAGAAGCGTTCCCTCTCAGTACAGGTCTTTGGCTAGCAAGGTTGGTTAGCAAGCACAAGAGTTGAGGGAGACAAACAAATATACATGTGATAGAAACAATCATGCATCTTTCTTGTAAGCACAAACAATTGTAACTTCAGAACACTAAACTCCTTAGCTAACAAGAAAGAAAGATAATGAAATAATATATCTACATGTATTTTCCTCTTTTCTACTTAAACCTCAAAGTATTGTTGCTATTGACCAATGCTAACTTTTCCAAAACCAATTAGATTTACTTGATGCTCCCAAAGTGATTTCAATACTAATAACAAGATCAATCATATAACAGAAATTGCAAACTAAAATAAGGTGTGCAAAAAGTAAATGATAAAACTTCTCATTAATATTTCATAACGATAACTCACACCAAGGGATACATAGATAACCAACTAAAAGAGAGATACTTCCACACTGCAAACCATCTTATATGATAACTTCCCTACTCATGATATGACACTACTTGCTAGTAAAAAGGTAAAAGATAGTGATGATGTGATACCGCGGCACTCCCCCCAAGCTTGGAACAAACCAAGGGGGTGCCAATACCAATGATGAATTACTCTTCGGTGGTGGTGGTGAATTATTCCCGTCATCAGACTTCCAAGGAAGAGGCTCTCCATCAACAAACGACATCTTGGTCTCAGGAATCCTGAAACTGGCAGCATAGCTTATGTGTTTAAACCTGTTTTCATACTCACAGTTTTGATTCTGAACATCATAAAGTTGCGCTTGGAGTTTGTTGGTAGTATTGTGAAGCGAGAGGATATCGTCCCACAGCTTTGCAGTCTCCTTCTTGTGTCCATCAATAAGTTCGGACACAATCTTGTGGAAGATGTCCACTTCACGTTCAGCCTCTTCTTGTAGGTGAAGACCTCTTGTTCTAGCTTCTCCATCCTGTCCTCCAAGCTTCCTTCTCCTTTAGGGCCCCGGACATCTTCAATCTGCAACTCTCCATCTACGAGCAGCAATTCCTTGGGATGCATCTTCAACTCGTTCATATACGGGTTGACGACGTTCTCAAAGAAGTTGTCCTTCGGAGTTCCCGACGAAGACATGGTGGCTCTAGATCTGAAAACAATATCTGGCAGAAAACAGCTCGAAACAAAACACGACGAGAAAACGATATACGGACCTCGGGGGATCCGGGGGATTATATTGAAAAAAAATTCACGACAAAAGGAAAGTACCAGGTCGAACCCGTGTGGAAAAGGGACTCCGAGGTGCTGTCCTCATAGGGCGGCGCGGCCAGGGTGGGGCCCGTGCCGGCCTATGGGGACACGCCCTCGTGCGTCTCCTCTGCTCCGATTCGATCTCGTAATTTTTCATATTTTCTAAAAGTAGCAGAAACATTGTTCGGAAAGTTAAACGCGGACTTTTTATTACCGGAATCGTTACCTATTCGAAGTCGAACTCTGCAGAACTATCAATTTGATCTCTGATGAAAGCTTCCGGAGTCACCACTTGAATAACATCAATATCTTCATTATAAGAATCTCCAGAAATATAATGCTTAAGTCTTTGTCCATTCACCACTTGTGTGGCATCACCTTTCAGAGAACCAATTTTTATTGCCCCCGAACGATACACCTCCACAATGACATATGGTCCTTCCCATTTTGAGAGTAATTTCCCTGCAAAAAATCTGAGACGAGACCGATACAATAGGACTTTATCTCCAACATTAAATTCTCTTTTAATAATTCTTCTATCATGCCATTTATTAACTTTCTCCTTAAAAAGTTTAGCATTTTCATAAGCTTCACTTCTCCATTCATCTAAAGAACTCAATTGTAGTAACCTTTTCTTACCGACAAGTTTAGGATCTTTATTAAGTTCTCTTACAGCCCAATAAGCTTTGTGCTCTAGTTCTAAAGGTAAATGGCAAGCTTTTCCATAAACCATTTTATAAGGAGACATACCCATAGGATTTTTGTAAGCAGTTCTATAAGCCCATAGTGCTTCCTTCAACATACTAGCCCAATTTTTTCTAGATTTATTAACGGTCTTTTCCAAGATAGATTTAATTTCTCTATTTGATAATTATACTTGCCCACTAGTTTGAGGATGATAAGCGGAAGCAATTCTATGATTAATACCATATTTAGCAAGAGTTTTTCTAAAACCACCATGAATAAAATGAGAACCTCCATCGGTCATAAGATATCTAGGTACTCCAAACCTAGGAAAAATAACATCTAAAAGCATTCTTAAAGAGGTCTCACCATCAAAACTTTTCGTGGGTATGGCTTCCACCCATTTAGTAACATAATCAACAGCAACAAGTATATGAGTGTTACCTTCTGAAGAAGGGAAAGGACCCATGAAGTCAAATCCCCAACAATCAAATGGTTCAATAGCAAGAGTATAATTCATAGGCATTTCATTGCGTCTAGAGATATTACCAACCCTTTGACATTCATCACAAGATAAAATAAACTTTCTTGCATATTTAAAGAGAGTTGACCAATAAAAACCTGACTGTAGAACCTTTTGTGCGGTTCTATCTCCGGCGTGATGTCCTCCATAAACACTACCATGACACTTACTCAAGATCTCTTGTTGTTCATATTCGGGGACACATCTTCGCATAACACCATCCACTCCTTTATATAAGTGTGGGTCATCCCAAAAATAATGCCTCAAGTCATAAAAGAATTTCCTCCTTTGCTGAGCTGAAAAGGTTGGAGGCAAGTACTTGGAGACAATAAAGTTAGCATAATCAGCATACCAAGGACTATCTCGCGAGCTCACCTTTATTACAGCCAATTTTTCATTTGGAAAACTATCATTAACAGGAACAGGATCGTAAGCAATATTTTCCAATCTAGACAAATTATCAGCAACAGGATTATCGGCACCTTTCCTATCTACAATATGTAAATCAAATTCTTGTAAAAGAAGCACCCATCTAATAAGCCTTGGCTTAACATCTTTATTTTCCATAAGGTACCTAATTGCAGCATGATCAGTATGAATTGTAACTTTTGAATCAACAATATAAGGTCTAAACTTATCACAAGCAAAAACTACAGCTAATAATTCTTTTTCGGTTGTAGCATAATTTCTTTGAGCAGACATCAAGAGTTTTACTCGGCATAATGAATAACATTCAATTTTTTATCTACTCGCTGTCCAAGAACAGCACCAACAGCAAAATCACTAGCATCACACATAATTTCAAAAGGTAAATTCCAATCAGGAGGTTCAACTACAGGAGCAGTTGTTAAGGCTTTGAGTTTCAAAAGCTTCCTTACAATCATCATAAAAAACAAAAGGTACATATTTTTGAAGAAGATTAGTAAGCGGCTTTGAAATTTTAGAGAAATCTTTAATAAATCTCCGATAAAAACCAGCATGACCAAGAACACTACGAATACCTTTAATTGTTGGAGATATGCCCAAGAGGCAATAATAAAATGGTTATTATAATATATCTTTGAGTTTATGATAATGTTTACATACCATGCTATAATTGTATTAACCGAAACATTGATGATACATGTGTGTTATGTGAACAACAAAGAGTCCCTAGTAAAGCCTCTTGTATAACTAGCTTGTTGATTAATAGATGATCATGGTTTCGTGATCATGAACATTGGATGTTATTAATAACAAGGTTATGTCATTATATGAATGATGTAATGGACACACCCAATTAAGCGTAGCATAAGATCACGTCATTAAGTTATTTGCTATAAGCTTTCGATACATAGTTACCTAGTCCTTATGACCATGAGATCATGTAAATCACTTATACCGGAAAGGTACTTTGATTACATCAAACACCAATGCGTAAATGGGTGGTTATAAAGGTGGGATTAAGTATCCGGAAAGTATGAGTTGAGGCATATGGATCAACAAGTGGGATTTGTCCATCCCGATGACTGGATAGATATACTCTGGGCCCTCTCGGTGGAATGTCGTCTAATGTCTTGCAAGCATATGAATAAGTTCATAAGAGACCACATACCATGGTACGAGTAAAGAGTACTTGTCAGGAAACGAGGTTGCACAAGGTATAGAGTGATACCGATGATCAAACCTCGGACAAGTAAAATATCGCGTGACAAAGGGAATTGGTATCGTATGTGAATGGTTCATTCGATCACTAAGTCATCGTTGAATATGTGGGAGCCATTATGGATCTCCAGATCCCGCTATTGGTTATTGGTTGAAGAGAAGTCTCAACCATGTCTACATAGTTCGCGAACCGTAGGGTGACACACTTAAGGTTTGATGTCGTTTAAGTAGATATGGAATATGGAATGGAGTTCGAAGTTTTGTTCGGAGTCTCGGATGGGATCCAGGACATCACGAGGAGTTCCGAATGGTCCGGAGAATAAGATTCATATATAGGAAGTCATTTTCTAGGTTTGAAAATGATCCGGTATTTTTCCAGGAAGGTTCTAGAAGGTTCTAGAAGAGTCCGGAAGAAATCGGCATGGAAGGTGGAGTCCCAGAGGGACTCCACCCACCTTGGCCGGCCAGCCTAAGGGAGGAGGAGTCCCAAGTGGACTCCCCACCATGGTGGCCGGCCACCCCACCAAGGAAAGGGGGGAGTCCCACTCCCCCTAGGTTTGGTCATATGGAAGGTCTATGTTGGGGTCTTATTCGGAGACTTTGACCTAATCCTTGGGGCTTCCACCTATATAAAGAGGGGAGGGGAGGGGCTGGCCGGCTACACCAAGCCATGAGTTGGCTGCACCCCTCAAGGCTGCCCTAGCCGGCGCCCCCTCTCCCAAACCCTAGCACCCCTCCTCCACCACATCTCCCGCATACGCTTAGCGAAGCTCCGCCGGAGATCTCCATCGACACCGCCACCACGCCGTCGTGCTGCCGGGATTCCGAGGAGGATCTACTACTTCCGCTGCCCGCTGGAACGGGGAGAAGGACTTGTTTTCATCAACACCGAACGTGTGACCGAGTACGGAGGTGCTGCCCGATTGTGGCACCGTCAAGATCTTCTACGCGCTTTTGAAAGCGGCAAGTGATCGTCTACAACATCAACGAGAGCCTCCTCTTGTAGGCTTTGGAAATCTTCAAGGGTTAGTCTCATTCATCCCCTCGTTGCTCCCATCTTCTAGATTGCATCTTGGCTTGGATTGCGTTCTCGCGGTAGGAAATTTTTTGTTTTCTATGCAACGAATCACTACATTAACGTCCCTAGGATAGGGCATCTTCTCAATTGCTTCAACTTTAGCTCTATCAACTTCAATACCTCTCTTAAAAAAATTATGTCCCAATACAATTCCTTCATTAACCATAAAGTGGCATTTCTCCCAATTAAGAACAAGGTTAGTTTCTTCACATCTCTGCAAAACTTTATCAAGGTTTCGCAAACAATTATCAAAAGAATTCCCATAGACAGAAAAATCATCCATGAATACCTCTACAATCTTTTCACAAAAAGCCATGAAAAATAGCAGACATGCATCTTTGAAAAGTAGCAGGAGCATTACATAAACCAAAAGGCATACGCCTATAAGCATAAGTTCCGTAGGGACAAGTGAAAGTGGTTTTCTCTTGATCTTTAGTTCTGACAGCAATTTGTGAAAACCCAGAATAACCATCAAGAAAGCAGAAATGAGTATTTTTAGATAACCTTTCTAGAATTTGGTCAATAAAAGGTAAAGGGTAATGATCCTTCTTAGTAACTTTATTAACTTTTCGATAATCAATGCACATTCTATACCCTACAACTACTCTTTGAGGGATGAGCTCATCATTATCATTAGGTACAACAGTTATTCCTCCTTTCTTAGGAACACAAGGCACAGGACTAACCCATCTACTATCAGCAATAGGATATATAATACCAGCTTCAAGAAGTTTTAATACCTCATCTCTTACCACATCCTTCATCTTAGGAATTAGACGACGCTGATGTTCAACAACAGGCTTTGCATCATCTTCCATGTTGATGGCATGTTGGCAAATAGAGGGAGAAATCCCTTTCAAGTCATCAAGAGTGTAACCAATAACTCCTCGGTGTTTCTTCAATATTTCCAATAATCTTTCTTCCTCAAAATCTGAAAGCTTAGCACTAATAATAACAGGATATATTTTCTTATCATCAATATAAGCATACTTAAGATTATCAGGCAATGGTTTTAAATCAAAAATAGGATCTTCCTTTGGTGGTGGTGTTGTACCTAGATCTTCAACCGGTAAGTCATGTTTAAGAATAGGTTGACGAAGGAAAATTTCATCAAGCTCATTCCTTTCTTCCCTAAAGACTTCACTCTCATGATCCTCCAAATGTTGTTGCAAAGGATTATTAGGAGCAAGAGCAATAGATGCACACTCTTCAACTCTAAAATCATTATTAGGCAATTCAGCTTCATAAGGAACTTTGGCAAATTTAGAGAAATTAAACTCATAAGATTCACCAAGAAATTTAGTCACAATTTTCTCCTTCTTGCAATCTATTATAGCTCCACAAGTATTTAGAAAAGGTCTACCAAAAATGATAGGACAAGTCTTACTAGCAGCAGAACCAAGTACCAAAAAGTCAGCAGGATATTTAATCTTACCACATAGAACTTCCACATCTCGAACAATACCAACAGGAGAGATAGTTTCTCTATTAGCTAGACGAATAACCACATCAATATCTTCAAGTTCACAAGAACCAATTTCATGCATGATTTCCTTGTAAAGCTCATAAGGAATGGCACTAATACTTGCACCAATATCGCATAACCCATAATAACAATGATCACCAATTCTAACAGAGAGCATAGGTACACTAGCTTTCCTAGACTTACTAGGATGTGAAACAATATTAGAAGCATCTTCACAGAAAATGATGTGACCATCTTCTACATTTTCAAGTCACAAGATCTTTAACTATTGCAATAGCGAAGTTCAACATTTATTTGCTCCTCGAGTTCTATAGGTTTCTTTGCACTTTTATTAACCACGCTAGTTATAACAGAATACTCCTTCATCTTAGCAGGGAAAGGAGTTTTTTCAGTATAAGCTTCAGGAAGAATATGATCAACAATTTTAATTTCAACACATTTACCTATAGGTGAATCAGTTTTATCTTTATAAGGTTCATGATATTTATTAAAGTTCTTCCTAGGCAATTCAAAATGAGAGGCAAAAGCTTTATAAAAATTTGCAACAACTTGAGAATCAAGACCATAAGTAGCACTCATATTTAGAAATTTATCAGTATCCATAAAAGTTTCAATGCATTCATAATCATAATTTATACCTGACTCTCTACCTTTGTCGTTCTCCCATCCTTCGTATTCTCCTGAATCCGATCAAGAAGGTCCCATTTAAACTCTTCTTTGTTGCGTGTGAATGATCCAGAACAAGAAGTATCCAACAAGGTTTTATCTTGAAAAGAAAGTCTTGCATAGAAATTATCAATGATGATATTACCAGGAAGCTCATGAATGGGGCATTTGAGCATTAAAGACTTCAATCTGCCCCATGCTTGGGCAATACTCTCTCCATCATGAGGCCAGAAATTATATATGCGGTTCCGGTCTTTATGAATTTCACTTGGAGGATAGAATTTAGAATAAAATAAAGGCACAATATCCTTCCAATCGAGAGAATTCCCATTCTTCAGCAATTTATATCAATGCGCCGCTTTACCAGATAGCGACATAGAGAATAGTTTCTTCCTAACTTCATCCATTAAAATACATGCACACTTGAATAACCCGCATAATTCATGTAGAAACAATAAATGATCTCCAGGATGAACAGTTCCATCCCCTTCATAGCGGTTATCCACAACACGTTCAATAATTTTCATAGGTATTTTATATGGAATCTCTTTCTCACCTGGCGCCTCATCCACTACCGTTGCAGTAGTAGTAGACTTTCCAAATAGGAATTCAAGAGAAGATCTCTCCATAATGAATTATAGAAGCAGGCAGAAATAAAAACAACACGTACAGTAAAAGTTTCCCTTACCAATTCCACTTACCAATAGCGCTTCACTCCCCGGCAACGGCGCCAGAAAATAGTCTTGATGACCCACAAGTATAGGGGGTGTAACGTAGTACTTTCGATAAATAAGAGTGTCGAACCCAACGAGGAGCGAAGGTGTTGACAAGCGGTTTCGATGAAGGATTCACTGCAAATGCTCACGAGACAAGTATTCGGGGGTTTTGATATAGCAGATAAATAAAGTACAAGTAAGTAAAATGCGAGAGTAATAATTGCAGCGAGTGGCCCAATCCTTTTTAGCACAAAGGACAAGCCGATTTGTTTACTTATGATGACCAAACGTTCTTGAGGACACACGGGATTTAGTCTAGTGCTTTCGCTTCATATAGTTGATTAATCTTCATTGTTTTGATAAGTGTTGTGTGGGTGAACCTATGATAATGCACCGCCCTTCCTAGGACTAATACATACTTGTGATTAAACCCCTTGCAAACATCCGCAAATACAAGAAAGTAATTAAGATAAATCTTACCACAGCCTTAAACTCTGAGATCCTGCTATCCCTACTGCATCGATATACCAACGGGGGTTCAGGTTGCTGTCACTCCGGCAACCCCACAATTGGCAAACGAATACAAGATGCATTCCCCTAGGCCCATAAAGGTGAAGTATCATGTAGTCGACGTTCACATGGCACCACTAGAAGAATAATACCACAACTTAAATATCAAACCATTAAATATTACTCAACATAGTTCACTACTAACATTTAGACTTCACCCATGTCCTCAAGAACTAAACGAACTACTCACAAGACATCATATGGAACATGATCAGAGGTGATATGATGATGAATAACAATCTGAACATAAACCTTGGTTCAATGGTTTCACTCAATAGCATCAATAACAAGGAGTAATCAACACCGGGAGAGTTTCCCCTATGAAATAATCAAGATTCAACCCTAGATGTTACAGTGGAGACGAGGTGCAGCGGTGGAGATGACGGTGTCGGTGGTGGAGATGATGATGTTGATGATCCCAATGAAGTCCAGCTCGATGACGGTGACGATGGCGACGATTTCCCCCTCCGAGAGGGAATTTCCCCGGCGGATTTCAGCCTGCCGGAGAGCTCTTTTCTCTCTGGTGTTTTCCGCCCCGCAGAGGCGGCTGTGTCTATTCTCGATGTCCCCCCACGCCTTAGGGTTTTCGGGAGATGATGTACGCGAAGGAGAGATGGCCGAGGGGGGTCGTGGGCCCCCTCCCCACATGGCGGCGCGGCCAGGGTGGAGCCCGCGCCGGCCTATGGGGGGCCATGGCAGCCCTCCTCGGCCTCCCTTTTTGGCTGGCTCCGTCTTTTGGAATAATAAGAGCTTCGGTATATTTTCCGTCAATTGTTGATCTTCAGAAATACTGTATCCTGACGGTGCTTTTTCCAGCAGAATCCTGACTCCAGTGAGTAATTCTCCAATAATCATGAAACATGCAAAATAGGTGAAATAACATAAGTATCATCTCTAAATATGAAACATATCAAGGAATAACAGTAAATTATGATACAAAATAGTGATGCAAAATGGACGTATCACGGCGCTGTCCCGTCGCCTGTCGCTGGACCTGGAGACCTGGAGTTGCGTCGCGTGTGTGGGTTGTGGACGGTGCCGTGTGTCGCTCGCCTCGAAAGGGCCAGAAGTGAGGAGAGGAAAGTCAGCCCTAGCTGGGCTGCGCCCCGGGCCGAATCCTAGATGTAAGCCAGGAATTTTTTTCACGCCCCAGGCCGTGGCCCGTGTAGCCTGGGCCCCAAATCCGCCTTTGCCTGTGTGCATCTCCAACAGTTCAATGCGCGTCCGTTTGCGATCTCCTGGTCCGTAGTCCGACGCATAGTCGAGACATAACTGCGACCTAAATATGCGCCACAGATACGTATGGGTGTATGTTGCCCGATCGTGTTGCGTGACCGCTCGCTTCTCCCACTGTCCCGTCTGGCAGTGATCTAGGTCGATGGATTTTCCCAGGCACGCCCATACCAGCGATGAGGCATCGCTTCGGCAGCCTACACCAAGTTAATGGCGATGCCTCGCCTGCTGAGCGGCCACCGCCCACCTCTCCTAATGAGAAATAAATGTTGTTGCCAGGCGTGCCACATCCCTCGGCTGCCTCCGGCGTATAAAGAGGTACGTGCTCTAGGCTTCCTCATCTCCTCCACACAAACCCTAGCCGCTGCAGAATCTCCACCGTAGCGCCTTCCCCACAAACCCGCGAGAGAATCCATGGTTGGTCCAGGATGTTGGCGAGGCGATCGAGGCCACGGGCGCGATCTTCGTGGCCGTGTTGGAGCAGCATCACCCCGCCGCACACCGTCGCTTGCGCCGTCATCGTCTTCGCAAGAGGCGGGGTACTTCGAGTTCACCCTTCACATCGGCGAGGACCCCCTCGGCGTCAAGCAGTTGCCAGACAAGTTCACCGAGTTTGTCGACTGTGCCGAGCCGACCGAGTTGCAGCCGTGGCAGGCCAGATGCGCCTTTTTCCGGTGGCCTGTCTAGTGATACGTCCAATTTGCATCACTATTTTATATCATAATTTGCTGTTATTCATTGATA
>NC_061513.1:113233730-113324994 GCF_022539505.1 Lolium rigidum | reverse complement strand
AGTCCATTATCTATTTTCTATGTTGTCCCGGTATGGATGTCCTCAAGTTGAGATCTATCAAAACTGAGAAATCAAATGCGATCTATCTCCTTCGACCTTTGTACAGGTCGCATAGAGGTACCCCTTTGTGACACTTGGTTGAAACATATGTAATGCAATGATAATCCATGGAAATCCGAGCTAATTAGGACAAGGTGCGAGCACTATTGGTATTCGATGCATGAGGCTTGCAACTTATAGGAGGTCTTATGCATAACACATATGAATTATTACTACCGTTTACAAAATTGTTTCCATGTTTTCAAAATAAAAAGCTCTAGCACATGAGTAATCCATGCTTCCTCTCGTGAAGGGCCTTTCTTTTACTTTATGTTGAGTCGGCTTACCTACTTCTTTCTATCTTAGAAGCAAACACTTGTGTCAACTGTGTGCATTGATTCTTACATGTTTACCTATTGCACTTGCTATATTGCTTTATGTTGACAACTATCCATGAGATATACATGTTACAAGTTGAAAGCAATTGCTGAAACTTAATCATCCTTTGTGTTGCTTCAAAACCTTCTATTAAGAATCTATTGCTTTATGAGTTAACTCTTATGCAAGACTTATTGATGCTTGTCTTGAAAGTACTATTCATGAAAAGTCTTTGCTATATGATTCAGTTGTTTAGTCATTATCTTTACCATTGCTTCGAATCACTTCATTCACTTCATATGCTTTACAATAGTATTGATCAAGATTATGATAGTAGCATGTCACTTCAGAAATTATCATTGTTATCGTTTACCTACTCGAGGGCGAGTAGGAACTAAGCTTGGGGATGCTTGATACGTCTCAAACGTATCTATAATTTCTTATGTTCCATGCTAGTTATATGACAATACTCACATGTTTTATATACACTTTACATCATTTTTATGCATTTTTCGGCACTAACCTATTAACAAGATGCCGAAGTGCCAGTTCCTTT
This sequence comes from Lolium rigidum, assembly GCF_022539505.1. Taxonomy (NCBI): domain Eukaryota; kingdom Viridiplantae; phylum Streptophyta; class Magnoliopsida; order Poales; family Poaceae; genus Lolium; species Lolium rigidum. The sequence goes on along the minus strand of NC_061513.1, from coordinate 113,324,021 downwards.
TTTCTGTTGTTTTTGGTTTCAGAAATCCTACACAGGAAATATTCTCGGAATTGGACGAAACAAAAGCCCACGGTCTTATTTTGCACGGAGCCTTCCAGAAGTCCGAAGAGGAGACGAAGAGGGGCGACGAGGCGGCCACACCCTAGGGGGGCGCAGCCCCACCCCTGGGCGCGCCGCCCTATGGGGTGGGCCCCTCGAGCGTCCCCCGACTCTACCCCTTCGCCTATATATTCTCTCCGTCGCGAAAACCCTATCACCGAGAGCCACGATACGAGAAAAGTTACTGTGATGCCGCCGCCGCCAATCCCATCTCGGGGGATTCAGGAGATCGCCTCCCGGCACCCCTGCCGGAGAGGGGAATCATCACCGTGGAGGACTCTACATCATCATGCCCGCCTCCGGATTGATGCGTGAGTAGTTCATCCTTGGACTATGGGTCCATAGCAGTAGCTAGATGGTTGTCTTCTCCTCTTGTGCTATCATGTTTAGATCTTGTGAGCTGCCTATCATGATCAAGATCGTCTATTTGTAATGCTACATGTTGTGTTTGTTGGGATCCGATGAATATTGAATACTATGTCAAGTTGATTGATACGTCTCCGACGTATCGATAATTTCTTATGTTCTATGCCATATTATTGATGATACCTACATGTTTTATGCACACTTTATGTCATATTCGTGCATTTTCTGGAACTAACCTATTAACAAGATGCCGAAGTGCCGCTTCCTGTTTTCTGCTGTTTTTGGTTTCGTAAATCCTAGTAACGAAATATTCTCGAATTGGACGAAACGAAGACCCAGGGCCCTATTTTTCCACGGAGCTTCCGTAAGACCGAAGAACACACGAAGTGGGGCCACGAGGTGGCCAGGCCATAGGGCGGCGCGGCCCAAGCCCCGGCCGCGCCGACCTATAGTGTGGGCCCCTCGTGACGCCCCTTGACCTCGCCCTTCCGCCTACTTAAAGCCTCCGTCGCGAAACCCCCGAGGCGAAAACCACGATACGGAAAACCTCATCGAGACGCCGCCGCCGCCGATCCCATCTCGGGGATTCTGGAGATCTCCTCCGGCACCCCGCCGGAGAGGGGATTCATCTCCCGAGGACTCTACACCGCCATGGTCGCCTCCGGAGTGATGAGTGAGTAGTTCACCCCTAGACTATGGGTCCATAGCAGTAGCTAGATGGTTGTCTTCTCCTCATTGTGCTTCATTGTTGGATCTTGTGAGCTGCCTAACATGATCAAGATCATCTATCCGTAATTCTATATGTTGTGTTTGTCGGGATCCGATGGATAGAGAATACCATGTCATGTTAATTATCAAGTTATTATACATGTGTTGTTTATGATCTTGCATGCTCTCCGTTTCTAGTAGAGGCTCGGCCAAGTTTTTACTTTTAACTCCAAGAGGGAGTACTTATGCTCGATAGTGGGTTCATGCCCGCATTGACACCTGGGACAAGTGATGAAAGTTCTAAGGTTGTGTTGTGCTGTTGCCACTAGGGATAAAACATTGGCGCTATGTCCGAGGATGTAGTTGTTGATTACATTACGCACCATACTTAATGCAATTGTCTCGTTGTTTAGCAACTTAATACCGGAAGGGGTTCTGATGATAACCTCGAAGGTGGACTTTTTAGGCATAGATGCGATTGGATGGCGGTCTATGTACTTTGTCGTAATGCCCAATTAAATCTCACTATACTTATCATGTCATGTATGTGCATTGTTATGCCTCTCTATTTGTCAATTGCCCGACTCGTAATTTGTTCACCCAACATGCTTTTATCTTATGGGAGAGACACCTCTAGTGAACTCGTGGACCCCGGTCCATTCTTTAATACTGAAATACAAATCTGCCGCAATACTTGTTTTACCGTTTTCTCTCGCAAACAATCATCTTCCACACAATACGGTTAATCCTTTGTTACAGCAAGCCGGTGAGATTGACAACCTCACTGCTTCGTTGGGGCAAAGTACTTTGGTTGTGTTGTGCAGGTTCCACGTTGGCGCCGAATCTCCGGTGTTGCGCCGCACTACATCCCGCCGCCATCAACCTTCAACGTGCTTCTTGGCTCCTCCCGGTTCGATAAACCTTGGTTTCTTTCTCGAGGGAAAACTTGCCGCTGTGCGCATCATACCTTCCTCTTGGGGTTGCCCAACGAACGTGTGAAATACACGCCATCAAGCTCTTTTTCCGGCGCCGCTGTCGGGGAGATCAAGACACGCCGCAAGGGGAGTCTCCACTTCTCAATCTCTTTACTTTGTTTTTGTCTTGCTTTATTTTATTTACTACTTTGTTTGCTGCACTTATATCAAAACACAAAAAAATTAGTTGCTAGCTTTACTTTATTTACTGTCTTGTTTGCTATATCAAAAACACAAAAAAATTAGTTTACTTGCATTTACTTTATCTAGTTTGCTTTATTTACTATTGCTAAAATGGCCAACCCTGAAAATACTAAGTTGTGTGACTTCACTAGCACAAATAATAATGATTTCTTATGCACACCTATTGCTCCACCTGCTACTACAAGCAGAATTCTTTGAAATTAAACCTGCTTTACTAAATCTTGTTATGCGAGAGCAATTTTCTCGGTGTTAGTTCTGATGATGCTGCTGCCCATCTCAATAATTTTGTTGAACTATGTGAAATGCAAAAGTATAAAGATGTAGATGGTGACATTATAAAATTAAAATTGTTTCCTTCTCATTAAGAGGAAGAGCTAAAGATTGGTTGCTATCTCTGCCTAAGAATAGTATTGATTCCTGGACTAAATGCAAGGATGCTTTTATTGGTAGATATTATCCCCCGCTAAAATTATATCTTTGAGGAGTAGCATAATGAATTTTAAACAATTGGATAATGAACATGTTGCTCAAGCTTGGGAAAGAATGAAATCTCTGGTTAAAAATTGCCCAACCCATGGATCGACTACTTGGATGATCATCCAAACCTTCTATGCAGGACTAAATTTTTCTTCGCTGAATTTATTGGATTCAGCTGCTGGAGGTACCTTTATGTCCATCACTCTTGGTGAAGCAACAAAGCTTCTTGATAATATGATGGTTAATTACTCTGAATGGCACACTGAAAGAGCTCCACAAGGTAAGAAGGTAAATTCTCGTTGAAGAATCCTCTTCCTTGAATGATAAGGTTGATGCTATTATGTCTATGCTTGCGAATGATAGGACTAATGTTGATCCTAATAATGTTCCATTAGCTTCATTGGTTGCCCAAGAAGAACATGTTGATGTAAACTTCATTAAAAATAATAATTTCAACAACAATGCTTATCTGAACAATTCTAGTAATAACTATAGGCCATATCCTTATAATAATGGTAACGGTTATGCTAATTCTTATGGGAATTCTTACAACAATAATAGGAATACACCCCTGGACTTGAAGCCATGCTTAAAGAATTTATTAGTACACAAACTGCCTTTAACAAATCGTTGAGGAAAAGCTCAATAAAATTGATATTCTTGTTTCTAGAGTTGATAGTCTTGCCTCTCGATGTTGATCTTTTGAAATCGAAAGTTATGCCTAATAGGGATATTGAAAATAAAATTGTTACTACAGCAAATGCCATCCAAGTTAGAATTAATGAGAATATAAGATTAATGGCTGAACTGCATGCTAGAGTGGGATAGAGAAGAAAATGAAAAACTAGCTAAAAAGGAAAATGTAGCTAAAGTTTGGACTATTACCACCACTAGCAATGCTAATGATTCATATGTTGCTGCACCTCCTACTATCACATGATAAAATAATTGGTGTTGGCAATGCTTCTACTCCTAGTGCAAAGCGCGCAAAATTACCTCGAAACCGCTAAAACCGCCTAAAACCGCTTGTGATAAAACTCGCTGAAATTTTTTCCAACCTTGGGGATGATAATCCCATTGCTTTAGATTGTAATGATTTAGATTTTGATGATTGCCATATCTCTGAAGTTATAAAGTTCTTACAAAAACTTGCTAAGAGTCCCAATGCTAGTGCTATAAATTTGGCTTTCACAAAACATATTACAAATGCTCTCATAAAAGCTAGAGAAGAGAAACTAAAACTTGAAACTTCTATTCCTAGAAAGCTAGAGGATGGTTGGGAGCCCATCATTAAAATGAGAGTCAAAGATTTTGATTGTAATGCTTTATGTGATCTTGGTGCAAGTATTTCTGTTATGCCTAAGAAAGTCTATGATATGCTTGACTTGCCACCATTGAAAAATTGTTATTTGGATGTTAATCTCACTGATAATGCTAAAAAGAAACCTTTGGGGAAAGTTGATAATGTTCATATTATGGTTAACAATAACCTTGTCCCCGTTGATTTTGTTGTCTTGGATATTGAATGCAATGCATCTTGCCCCATTATATTGGGAAGACCTTTTCTTCGAACCGTTGGTGCTACTATTGATATGAAGGAAGGTAATATTAAATATCAATTTCCTCTCAAGAAAGGTATGGAACACTTCCCTAGAAAGAGAATGAAGTTACCTTATGATTCTATTATTAGAACCAATTATGATGTTGATGCTTCATCCTTTGATGTTACTTGAGATACACTTTCTGCGCCTAGCTGAAAGGCGTTAAAGAAAAGCGCTTATGGGAGACAACCCATGTTTTTACTACAGTATTTTTGTTTTATATTTGAGTCTTGGAAGTTGTTTACTACTGTAGCAACCTCTCCTTATCTTAGTTTTATGTTTTGTTGTGCCAAGTAAAGTCTTTGATAGAAAAGTAAGTACTAGATTTGGATTATCTGCGCAGTTCTGCATTTCTTTGCTGTCACGAATCTGGGTCTACCTCCCCGTAGGTAGCTCAGAAAATTACGCCAATTTACGAGCATGATCCTCAGATATGTACGCAACTTTCATTCAATTTGAGCATTTTCGTTTGAGCAAGTCTGGTGGCCTAATAAAATCCATCTTTATGGACTGTTCTGTTTTGACAGATTCTGTCTTTTATTTCGCATTGCCTCTTTTGCTATGTTGGATGAATTTCTTTGATCCATTAATGTCCAGTAGCTTTATGCAATGTCCAGAAGTGTTAAGAATGATTGTGTCACCTCTGAACATGTGCATTTTTATTATGCACTAACCCTCTAATGAGTTGTTTCGAGTTTGGTGTGGAGGAAGTTTTCAAGGATCAAGAGAGGAGTATGATGCAATATGATCAAGGAGAGTGAAAGCTCTAAGCTTGGGGATGCCCCGGTGGTTCACCCCTGCATATTCTAAGAAGACTCAAGCGTCTAAGCTTGGGGATGCCCAAGGCATCCCCTTCTTCATCGACAACATTATCGAGTTCCTCCCCCGAAACTATATTTTTATTCCGTCACATCTTATGTACTTTGCTTGGAGCGTCGGTTTGTTTTTGTGTTTTGTTTTGTTTGAATAAAATGGATCCTAGCATTCACTTTATGGGAGAGAGACACGCTCCGCTGTAGCATATGGACAAATATGTCCTTAGACTCTACTCATAGTATTCATGGCGAAGTTTCTTCTTCGTTAAATTGTTATATGGTTGGAATTGGAAAATGATACATGTAGTAACTCTAAAATGTCTTGGACAATTTGATACTTGGCAATTGTTGTGCTCATGTTTAAGCTCTTGCATCATATACCTTGCACCCATTAATGAAGAAATACTTAGAGCTTGCTAATTTGGTTTGCATATTTGGTTTCTCTAGAGTCTAGATAACATCTAGTATTGAGTTTTGAACAACAAGGAAGACGGTATGGAGTCTTATAATGTTTACCATATGTCTTTTATGTGAGTTTTTCTGTACCGTTCATCCTTGTGTTTGTTTCAAATAACCTTGCTAGCCTAAACCTTGTATCGAGAGGGAATACTTCTCATGCATCCAAAATCCTTGAGCCAACCACTATGCCATTTGTTTCCACCATACCTACCTACTACATGGTATTTATCCGCCATTCCAAAGTAAATTGCTTGAGTGCTACCTTTAAAATTCCATCATTCACCTTTGCAATATATAGCTCATGGGACAAATAGCTTAAAAACTATTGTGGTATTGAATATGTACTTATGCACTTTATCTCTTATTAAGTTGCTTGTTGTGCGATAACCATGTTTCGGGGACGCCATCAACTATTCTTTGTTGGATATCATGTGAGTTGCTATGCATGTCCGTCTTGTCCGAAGCAAGAGAGATCTACCACCTTCATGGTTGGAGCATGCATATTGTTAGAGAAGAACTTTGGGCCGCTAACTAAAGCCATGATTCATGGTGGAAGTTTCGAGTTTGGACATATATCCTCAATCTCATAAGAGAATAATAATTGTTGCCACATGCTTATGCATTAAAGAGGAGTCCATTATCTGTTGTCCATGTTGTCCCGGTATGGATGTCTAAGTTGAGAATAATCAAAAGCGAGAAATCCAAAATGCGAGCTTTCTCCTTAGACCTTTGTACAGGCGGCATGGAGGTACCCCATTGTGACACTTGGTCAAAACATGTGCATTGCAAAGATCCGGTAGTCCAAGTTAATTAGGACAAGGTGCGGGCACTATTAGTATACTATGCATGAGACTTGCAACTTGTAAGATATAATGTACATAACTCATATGCTTTATTACTACCGTTGATAAAATTGTTCCATGTTTTCAAAATAAAAGCTCTAGCACAAATATAGCAATCGATGCTTTCCTCTTTGAAGGACCATTCTCTTTACTTTTATGTTGAGTCAGTTCACCTATTTCTCTCCACCTCAAGAAGCAAACACTTGTGTGAACTGTGCATTGATTCCTACATACTTGCATATTGTACTTGTTATATTACTCTATGTTGACAATTATCCATGAGATATACATGTTACAAGTTGAAAGCAACCGCTGAAACTTAATCTTCCTTTGTGTTGCTTCAATGCCTTTACTTTGATTTATTGCTTTATGAGTTAACTCTTATGCAAGGCTTATTAATACTTGTCTTGAAGTACTATTCATGAAAAGTCTTTGCTATATGATTCACCTGTTTACTCATGTCATTACCATTGTTTTGATCGCTGCATCCACTACATATGTTTACAAATAGTATGATCAAGGTTATGATGGCATATCACTTCAGAAATTATCTTTGTTATCGTTTTACCTGCTCGGGACGAGCGGAACTAAGCTTGGGGATGCTTGATACGTCTCCGACGTATCGATAATTTCTTATGTTCTATGCCATATTATTGATGATACCTACATGTTTTATGCACACTTTATGTCATATTCGTGCATTTTCCGGAACTAACCTATTAACAAGATGCCGAAGTGCCGGCTCTCGTTTTCTCGCTGTTTTTGGTTTCGGAAATCCTAGTAACGAAATATTCTCGGAATTGGACGAAACGAAGACCCGGGGCCTATTTTTCCACGGAGCTTCCGGAAGACCGAAGAACATACGAAGTGGGGCCACGAGGTGGCGACACCACAAGGCGGCGCGGCCAAGGAGGGCCCGCGCCGCCCTATGGTGTGGGCCCCTCGTCGGGCCCCGACTCTGCCCTTCCGCCTACTTAAAGCCTCCGTCGCGAAACCCCCGATGCGAAAAACCACGATACGGAAAACCTTATCGAGACGCCGCCGCCGCCGATCCCATCTCGGGGGATTCGGAGATCTCCTCCGGCACCCTGCCGGAGAGGGGATTCATCTCCCGGAGGACTCTACACCGCCATGGTCGCCTCCGGAGTGATGAGTGAGTAGTTCACCCCTGGACTATGGGTCCATAGCAGTAGCTAGATGGTTGTCTTCTCCTCATTGTGCTTCATTGTTGGATCTTGTGAGCTGCCTAACATGATCAAGATCATCTATTTGTAATACTCTATGTTGTGTTTGTCGGGATCCGATGGATAGAGAATACCATGTCATGTTAATTATCAAGTTATTACATATGTGTTGTTTATGATCTTGCATGCTCTCCGTTACTAGTAGAGGCTCTGGCCAAGTTTTTGCTCTTAACTCCAAGAGGGAGTATTTATGCTCGATAGTGGGTTCATGCCCGCATTGACACCCGGGACAAGTGATGTGAAAGTTCTAAGGTTGTGTTGTGCTGTTGCCACTAGGGATAAAACATTGGCGCTATGTCCGAGGATGTAGTTGTTGATTACATTACGCACCATACTTAATGCAATTGTCCGTTGTTAGCAACTTAATACCGGAGGGGTTCGGATGATAACCTGAAGGTGGACTTTTTAGGCATAGATGCAGTTGGATGGCGGTCTATGTACTTTGTCGTAATGCCCAATTAAATCTCACTATACTTATCATGTCATGTATGTGCATTGTTATGCCCTCTCTATCTGTCAATTGCCCGACTGTAATTTGTTCACCCAACATGCTTTTATCTTATGGGAGAGACACCTCTAGTGAACTGTGGACCCCGGTCCATTCTTTTAATACTCGAAATACAAATCTGTCGCAATACTTGTTTTACTATTTTCTCTGCAAACAATCATCTTCCACACAATACGGTTAATCCTTTGTTACAAGCAAGCCGGTGAGATTGACAACCTCACTCGTTTCGTTGGGGCAAAGTACTTTGGTTGTGTTGTGCAGGGTTCCACGTTGGCGCCGGAATCTCCGGTGTTGCGCCGCACTACATCCCGCCGCCATCAACCTTCAACGTGCTTCTTGACTCCTACTGGTTCGATTAAACCTTGGTTTCTTACTGAGGGAAACTTGCCGCTGTGCGCATCACACCTTCCTCTTGGGGTTCCCAACGGACGTGTCAACTACACGCATCATTATTCAAGTGGAAACACCGGAGGCTTTCATCAAAGGTCAAATTGACAGTCCGCCAGAACTCGACTTTGAATAGGTAACAGTACAGGTAATAAAAAGTTCGCGATTTACCTTCCGAACAATGTTTTTGCTGTTTTTGGAAAATATGAAAAATTACGAGATCGAAACGGAGTGGAGGAGACGCACGAGGGCGTGTCCCCATAGGCCGGCGCGGGCCCCAGCCTGGCCGCGCCGCCCTATGAGGACACCGCCTCGTCGCCCCTTTCCGACTATGGTTCGACCTGGTACTTTCCGTTTGTTGTAAAAAAATTGCTATATAATCCCCCGGACCCCTGGAGGTCCGTATATCGTTTTCTCGACGTGTTTTGTTTCGAGCTGTTTCTGCCAGGATCTATTTTCAATCTAGGAGCACCATGGTCTCCAACAACAAGGACAAGGAGCCTTCGGAGGAAGGTATCCAAGACCCGAGTTGAAGGAAGAAGTCAAGGAGGATGAAGAGGAAGTCGAAGAAGTTCCGCGAGTACGCCCGCGCACCACCATTGCAAGCATCGGAGTGGTGTCAAACCCGTTCAACGCCAAGAAGAGTGCACGGATTAGCACCGGAGGAGGAGTTCCACGTCATTACCTAGCTCCAAAGACATCTTCTTCGGGCACTTACCATCCCTTCCGCAATCTAATCTACAATAATCAAATTGAAAGGACTCCCAAGGCAGCATTGCCTAGCAATTGGGATATAGATCGTTCTAACACTGCAGGAAGGACGAAGCCTGAAGCTGAAGGATGGGGAAATAACTCCAAGAATTGGGACTCGCCGTTTGATATACTTCTTAATCGCATCGAGCACAATTCAGAGATGATCCGCAACCTCATGTACAAGATTGATGAGCTTCAGGAGCTTGTGGAGAAGCTTGTCGGGAAGTCATCACCACCATCGCCAAAGGATTGATTCATCATCGGTATTGGCATCCCCTTGGTTTGTTCCAAGCTTGGGGGAGTGCCGCGGTATCACATCATCACTACCTTTTTACTTTTTACTGTCAAGTAGTGTCATATCATGAGTAGGGAAGTTATCATATAAGATGGGTTGCAGTATGGAAGTATCTCTCCTTTAGTTTGTCTATGTATCCCTTGGTGTGAGTTATCGTTATGAAATATTAATGAGAAGTCTTATCATTTACATATTGCACACCTTATTTTAGTTTGCAATTTCCACTATATGATTGATCTTGATTTTAGTATTGGTACCACTTTGGGAGCATTGAGTAAATCTATTTGGTTTTGGCAAACTTAGCATTGGTCAATAGCAACAACACTTTGAAGTTTAAGTAGAAAAGAGAAATACATATAGTTGTTTCATTGTCTTCCTTTCTTGTTAGCTCATAGCTTATTATTCTGAAGTTAAAATTGTTTGTGCTTGCAAGAAAGATGCATGATTATGTCTATCACATGTATATTCGTTTGTTTCCCTCAACTCTTATGCTTGCTAATTAACCTTGCTAGCCAAAGACCTCGTACCGAGAGGGAATGCTTCTCATGCATCCAAACCTGAACCCAAACCTATGCCATTTGTGTCCACCATATCTACCTACTGCATGGTATATTATGCCATTCCAAGTAAATACTTCATGTGCTACCTTTAAACAATTCAAAATTTATTACTTCTTATTTGTGTCAATGTTTTATAGCTCATGAGGAAGTATGTGGTGTTTTATCTTTCAAGTCTTGTTAGGCGACTTCCACTAATGGACTAGTGGCTTCATCCACTTATCCTATAATTTTGCAAAAAGAGCCGGCAACGGGGTTCCCAGCCCCAATTAATCAACTTTCATTAATAACTCTCTTCACATGTTTTGCTCCGATTCATCGGTAAGCAACTTAATTTTGCAATAGACACTCCTCCATGGTATGAGATTGTTGGAAGGCATCCGAGGATTCGGTTAGCCATGGCTTGTGTAAGCAAAGGTTGGGGGAGTGTCATCCTTAAATAAACTAAAATACATGTGTAAACAAAAGAGAAGAGGGATGATCTACCTTGCTCGGTAGAGATAACGTCCTTCATGGGAGCCGCTCTTTGGAGGTCTCGTTTGGCAAGGGGGTTAGAGTACCCGCTACCATTCGTTGACAACAACAAACACATCTCAAAACTTTACTTTTATTCTCTTTATATGATTTCAAAACTGAAAAAGCTCTAGCACATGATTTAATCCTCGCTTCCCTCTGCGAAGGGCCTGTCTTTTACTTTATGTTGAGTCAGTAAACATATTTCCCTCCATCTCAAGCAAGCATTTTAGTTGTTGTGATCAAACTATTATATTGTGATTTGCTTCATCATGTCTTTTATTGTTTAGTACAAGTTTTACTCGAATGAATATAGCTTTGAAAGTCATCAATGATAATTATGATTGAGTATGCAAGATGAGCCACATAAGTTTTAATATGAGAGCGCTGCTCAATAGATAAGTATAATTTGTTAACTCGTTCTCTGACCAAGAACAAAGTTTGCCATCACCAATTATGATTTCTTATGCACCTTTATTTGTGATTACCTTATACTTGTTTCAAGTTGAGTTATATGAGGAAGTTGTTTACTAGAATGTCTCGTGTGAATGAATATGATGCTTCTTGTCCGTATTTGATTTATCGACTCTTCACTCCATAAACATGTGGTCCTGTTTACCGAGTTCAGTTTCGCTTGGGGACAAGCGAGGTCTAACCGTCTAAGCTTGGGGGGAGTTGATACGTCCAATTTGCATCACTATTTTATATCATAATTTGCTGTTATTCATTGATATATTTCATATTTGGATATAATACTTATGTTATTTCATCTATTTTGCATGTTTCATGATTATTGGAGGATCGCCGGGAAGATCAACAATTGACGGGAATTTCTGCTGGAAAAAGCACCGTCAAAATGCAATATTTCGGAAGATCAACAATTGACGGGAATTTCACGAAAACTCCTATTTTTCCAGATGACGAAGGGAGCCAGAAGGGGGAGAAGAGGGGACCCGAGGTGGGCCCACCCCATAGGCCGGCGCGGCCCAAGGCCTGGCCGCGCCGCCCTATGAGGAGGGGGGCCCACAGCCCATCTCGCCTCCTTTTCTTCGCGTACTCCTTCGTCCCGAAAACCTAAGCTCCAGAGGGTACGTCGCGAAGAGTCACAACCGCCTCTGCGGGGCGGAGAACACCAGAGAGAAAAGAGCTCTCCGGCGGGCAGGAATCCGCCGGGGGAAATTCCCTCCCGGAGGGGGAAATCGACGCCATCGTCATCGTCATCGAGCTGGACATCATCTCCATTACCATCATCATCATCATCATCATCATCATCACCGCCATCTCCACCGCTGCACCTCGTCACCGCTGTAACAATTTGGGTTTGATCTTGTTTGTTTGATAGGGGAAACTCTCCCGGTGTTGATTTCTACTTGTTATTGATGCTATTGAGTGAAACCGTTGAACCAAGGTTTATGTTCAGATTGTTATTCATCATCATATCACCTCCGATCATGTTCCATATGATGTCTCGTGAGTAGTTCGTTTAGTTCTTGAGGACATTGGTGAAGTCTAAATGTTAGTAGTGAATTATGGTTGAGTAATATTCAATGTTATGATATTTAAGTTGTGGTGTCATTCTTCTAGTGGTGTCGTGTGAACGTCGACTACACGATACTTCACCATTTATGGGCCTAGGGGAATACATCTTGTACTCGTTTGCCAATTGCGGGGTTGCCGGAGTGACGAAACCCGAGCCCCGTTGGTATATCGTTGCGAGGAGGGATTGCGGGATCTTAGAGTTTAAGGTCGTGGTTAGATTTATCTTAATTACTTTCTTGTAGTTGTGGATGCTTGCAAGGGGTATAATCACAAGTATGTATTAGTCCTAGGAAGGGCGGTGCATTAGCATAGGTTCACCCACATAACACTTATCAAAACAATGAAGATTATTTAGCCACATGAAGCGAAAGCACTAGACTAAATTCCCGTGTGTCCTCAAGAACGTTTGGTCATTATAAGTAAACAAACCGGCTTGTCCTTTGTGCTAAAAAGGATTGAGCCACTCGCTGCAATTATTTCTCTCGCATTTTACTTACTTGTACTTTATTCATCTGTTACATCAAAACCCCTTGAATACTTGTCTGTGAGCATTTACAGTGAATCCTTCATCGAAACTGCTTGTCAACACCTTCTGCTCCTTGTTGGGATCGACATTCTTACTTATCGAAGATACTACGATACACCCTCTATACTTGTGGGTCATCATCGAGGTATTGTTCGACGGACAGGACAAGATGTACCTGCACACCAGGTGGGACAAGTTCGCTCGCGCCCACAACCTCGAGGCCGGCTGCCGGCTCACCTTCCTCTACGAAGGCGACGACGAGATGATCGTCAAGGTGTTTGACAAGACATCCTACCGCATACACTACCACACCGACGAGTCCGGTGAGGACACCGACAACTAGTGCTACCAGAGTGTTTTTTTTGGAGCGAAAATGGGCACCGACCAATTGAAGACACTAGTGTAGATTTTATCGATATTCTTCCTGCGCATTCAAGAATAAGAAGGCACTCAGAACCCTCTAGTGCTTCTAGTTTGGGTAGTGAATATGTGTGAGTGTTCTTTCTTTACAGTGAAAACACGAATCCTGTGATCAACACTAGTTAGGTTTCCTCATTTTACAATACTTTCAACCATGTTTCAAGGTATGCAGCGGTTTATGTAATATTCCTATCTATGTTAAATGAAAAAAGAAAAAAAATAGGTAAAAATATTATTATGAGTCAAACCGATGAAAGCACCCAAACGCAAATAGATACGCGGCAAAAAAATAACTACTCCATCCGATTCATATTAATTGACTTTAATATGGATGTATCTAGAACTAAAATAGAAAGTATTTTCGTGTCACCGAATCAACGCAAACAAATAAGTGCAACTACTTTGTGCGTTTAATTTGGGTCGGCCGGAGATGCCCTGACCACCTTGACTTTAACCGGGAACGCACGAACCAAGTATGTTGTCCATCCGCACGCACACAGCAACGGCTTCCACTGAACCCTACGAAACCCTCACCAGATATCCACCGTCACACGTAGTGCACAGCATACGTTCCTATCCCTCGCAAATGACATGTGGGACATGCACCTGCTCAGCACCATGCGTCATAGAGGTGTAAACCAGCGCGCGCGCAACACGTCCAGAGCGTTTCCCCAAAACAGAACAGGACAGGACAGGGAAAGGGTTCCACATCAGACGATGGCGACGCCACCGCCGTCCGCCGCAAGCCAAAGCCACCCGCCCGACCCGCTATCCAGCCAGCCACGTCACCCCGCCCACTGACCGCGCAGCCCCACCTCGAAACGGCCCACACGTCAGGAGGCGGCGCGCGACGCGTGCGCGGCGAGCTGGATTCCCCGCAGCGCCCCGTCCAGTCCAATCGAACGGCGAGCGGCCCAGCAAGCTGACGCCTATGAATTGGAGCCGCAGGATGCGCGGCGGCGGCCCCGCGCCGTCCGATCCTGCCGCGCCGCGGGGATCCGGCCGTAGAAATATGAATTTGATTTCGAAACCGAAGAGTGGGAGAGAGAGAGAAAGGTTAGAGGTCGGGCAAAGGAGGAGAGAGAAAGAAAGGGCGGAAGGGAAGGGAGCACAGCCAGCAGCAGCAGGAGGCAAAAATCCTCCTCTAATCCCCCTCCTCCCGAAATCCGCCATTCGCCGCCGCCGCCGCCGCCGGAGCACGCGCGCGGCAATCCCGGCGCCGCCCCGCTCCCGCCCGCCCGCCCTTGCGGGCCTCCGCCGCCCCCGCCTGATCCGGAGGATCTCGCCGCGGCGGATTGGGCGTGGCCGTTTCGCCGCGGTGTGGCCGCTTTTGATCTGCCGCCTCCCGCTCGGGGTTGAGCAGTAGCAGATGGCGGGCAAGGAGCAGCAGGGCGGAGGGGGCCCGCCGCGGCCGCCGCCGGTCTCCACGCAGCCGCCGGTGAAGAAGCTGGTCAGGCAGCTCGACTTCAACGCGGGGAACATGGCGGCGGCCGCCGCCGTCGTCTCCAGGGTGCTGCAGCCCAGGCCGGCGCCGCCGCTCGGCTACCCGCACCCGCACCCGCAGCTCAGGGCCGCGGCGCCCGTGGGGGTACCGCAGCCGCACCCCAAGCTGCAGCTGCTGCAGCCGCGGGGGGTTCCGGTGATGCGCCCGCACCAGCTCATGCATGCGCCGCCCCCGCGCCCGGCAGCGCCGATGACCGTGCCCGTGCCCGTGCCGCAGCTTCGCCCGATCCAGCCGCACCCGCACCCGCAGCCGGTGCCGCGCCCGCCGGTCGCCGTTCCCTTGTGAGCCCCGCCTCTTCCTTTTTTTCCTAAGATTTATCTCTGCGTCAGCTTTTCAAAAAAAAAAATGCTTCTCGATTCCGGAATTTCGGAGGGGCATGCCAGGCTCCTGGTTATCAACTAATGGCTTCGTTTTCTATCTTGATTCGTCTCATGTTTTTTTTTAACCCAGGTTTGAAAACTTAGTTTCCCAAATTTTACATTGCGTTTTTTTTTTCCTTTTTGTCACAGCGATACATGTTTGTACTAGAAGGATGCTTTTCAGCTGACATTTATAGCTAGTTTTACCACGCATCCTAATGCCTAATGGCAACCTTAACCGAAACTGCAATTTCCTATTCCTCCTTTTGTAATTTCCCATCATGCTGTTCTTATGCTTTGGGTCTCCGGGTTTTCCAGGAGGCCAGAGTCGCCGAAACCACGTGGGCGGCTGTTTGATGGGAAGGATGGCACCCCTACAAAGAAGAAGTGCTGCAATTGCCGGCACTCCAAATGTTTGAAGTTGTAAGTCTCATTTTACATGTCTTAGCGTGAGAACAGAGCATTGTTGCAGTGTGATGATTATTGTAATGGAGACATTACCTTTTGTTATCTTAGGAATGTAGGGACTCCATCTATCTCTCTAGAAGTCACCAAAAATGTGAAACTCCCACTCTTTTATGGATAGATTTGGATCCAGTAAAATTTATCTGATTATGTACACTTTTTTTTTTCGAAAAGGAAGGTTACCTGATTCTGTAGGTATACAAGGGACACATCGAACATTTTCTTCAATGTTGAGTGTTTTTTTTTTTGTGCACAAAAATCTTATAAGAACCAATACATGGATTTTGGAACTTCTTTTTGAAAAATCTGGATGATAATGCCATACTGTTGCTAAGCTTGACAAATAACATCCGTGATGAGACAAGATATTTGGTCTTCAGGGAAGGTTTTGTAGGTTATAGCTAGTCAAGCAATGACATTACTTTTAAAAACTGAAATTCAACTTTGTGGCTAGTCAAGATTATTATGAAGCACTGTGTATCTTTAGAATTGGATCACTTCTACTCTAGTTCTGGCTTTATTGTCTCAAGTTTCTCTATGGCTCCAATGGGAGCTAGAGCTACATCTTCTCAAATCTGTATAGTTTGTCGTTGTTTGGACCTTCACATAGAAAATCAGAAATCTTCCTCTTCTTAAAACAGGGAAATCATATGCATTGGTGATTCAGTACTGCTGTTTCTACTTTGCATGCCTTTTATTTCAGTTGTAAGTTTTTGCATACTGACATTTTATCCTATCAAGCTGACTCTTATGGTTTTCTATGCTTAGGTACTGTGAATGTTTTGCATCTGGTATTTATTGCGATGGATGCAACTGCACCAATTGTTTTAATAATGTTGAGAATGAGGCTGCTAGGCGTGAAGCTATAGAAGCTACACTGGAGCGCAATCCGGATGCGTTCAGACCTAAGATTGGGAGTAGCCCACACACCAGTCGGAATAATATGGTATGTTTTGAGGTTCATGTCTCTTTTTTAGATACTTAGTTGTACTTGATGAAAATAAATGTCAGTTGCTTATAGAGTATTAATGACATCTTTCTAAGATTTTCGTGCTCATGGTTGGGGTGCATTGCATATATATCTTTTAAAAGAGGAGCCAAACTGAAGACACCACCCTAACTGATGACAATATTGAACAGGGGAGTCTTGGGAATTACATAAGTTTTCTGGAAATTAAAATTATTGCTATATACAAATAATAAATCACAGCTTAGAGGCCTTCAACCTTCTCCTAAACTTCTTTTACTTTGTTCAGTCTAAGAATGATGCATCTTCTCTTACTGTAACCCTTCCATTGTTTTGGTCAAAAACCCATTTTCAAATGGAAACTGAGGTCGGATGAGCTCAGATTTTTTTTCTTAAAGATCAATTGGTGTCAGTAGTACATATGTTATTTAATTAATTTTATTTAGACATGTAAATCACCACACTATTGCTAGACAGTTTTTCAAACATTTAACGTTATTAAGTAAGTGAAGATTTAGTATCCCCAACTAAAATGTTTGTCACTTATTCTTTCACCAACGGGGAAAAACCACCACCACCAGTTTCTTCCAGGCTTCACAACAAAAAAATGGCTTATTTGAAACAAGAATTGTGTTTTCCAGAGAAATTGGAGCTAAGGATTTTATTTTTTATTCTTTGCAGAAAACTAAAATGTTATTCCATTAACATTATTGGCTAGACTTTGTCCTTTTTCTGTCCCAGCAGTGATGTCTTCATTATTGCATTTCTCATCTTGGCCATGTTATCTGATTTATGCTTCAGTGATATGTGTAATTAATACTAGTCCCTTAATTTGCCAGGAAGTAGCTGGTGATCTCCCTTTAGTAGGGAAGCATAATAAAGGGTGCCACTGCAAGAAGTCAGGATGCCTCAAGAAATACTGCGAGTGCTTTCAAGCTAATATACTATGCTCTGAAAATTGCAAGTGTATGGATTGCAAGAATTTTGACGGGAGCGATGAAAGAAAAACTATTTATGTGGATCCCAAAACTGCCATTCAAATGCAGCAAGCAACAAATGCAGCGGCAAATGGTGCTATCGGAGCAACTGGATTGTCATCTCCTTCCACATCAAGGAAGAGAAAGCACATAGATCCTTCGATTGACCTTTCAACCAAGGAACATGTAGCTCACAGGAATGGCCAACTGTCACAGGTAATGAACATTTTTTTTCTATTTAAGCATTTCTCTGCAGTTTTGTTAATTTCTCGAATTGTGCATAGTTGTGTTTTAAACTATTGACTTAAGAGGTAAGGTGAAGCAATTCATCCCATCACTAGGAAGTTATATGTTATGATGTGCATACCATGAAGTCAGCTAACGATACTTCACGTCTGTGCACTTGTGACCTGCTTAACTCACATTGTTGCGGTTGTAAAAAACTTACATTTTTGCTACTTCCTCCGATCCATATTATTTGATGCTAAAATAGATGTATCTATAACTAAAATTTGTCTACATACATATATATTAACGTCAAGTAATATGAATTGGAGGGAGTATATGATTTTGCATAAATTTAATTTTGCACTAAGTGAACCAACTGTAGTGATGCACAAATTACATTACCTTGGTTATTGACATCCCGTGCTTTGCCACCAAAGTAAATCAACCTCACCCATGTGTCTGCAATGACCACCTCGCCAATTTTATGCACTGAGATATCTGAAAGGGGTAACTCCAGAAGTATAATAATTTTACTAGCTGAACAATGGTGTCCCTTCTACAGATTAAGAAAGTCATATCACCTCAGCTGTCAGCAGCACACAAGACATTGTTGTCATGCTCAGTCTGCTCCAAGCTATTGGCTGCGCCACCACTTAACCATAGCTTTGCCCCGGCAATAATCTTGCCTTGGCAGTCGTGCTCGGCCAACTGCTTCACAGCCAAACCCTGTCGACCTTCTTTATGAGACGCATCATGCTCCATTTCCGTTAAATTTTTTTGAGAGGTTGATTAAGTAGTTTGTTAGGGAGATCTTCACTTTGTTTAAGCTAGTCTTTTGGATAATACTTTTTAGATATGTGAAAGGTGAGGAGGGAGAGGTTTGAATGCACCACCACCGCCATGATCTCAGGCTTTAGTAATTGTAAAGATAAAAATTAGCATAAGTGCAAATTGGATGACGTTGTCACCTTTCTGTCTTTTTAAATAATATGTCCTATGCAATGAAAAGAAACGCAATGTCGAAGAAAATAATATGTCCTAGAGTGGTCCAAATTCATCTAGAACAAATTTCGGAAAAAATCTAACTAACCAAAGAGACTGTCAAAGGCTACTTATAGCAAGGGTTATTATGGAATTCTGAGAAGGTTGCTCTACATACTTCATATTTTAATCAGATTATCTACCAGAGGAACGCAGTGGCATCTGATGGTTCACTCCCAGGAAGCCAGTCTGTGCATCCCCATATGATGGGGCCCTTTAAAGTCACCTACAGGTAACTGTCAATTCCACGGATTTCTGCGATTAGAAATGAATTTTGATTTTCCTTGAGCAAGCCAATCTATCTGTTCTCTGTTGATGGATTTATGTCATCCCTATAGGCCTCTTTTAGCAGATATTATTCAGACAGGGGATGTAAAGGAGCTGTGTAAACTCTTGGTGACAGTATCGGGAGAGGCTACTAAGGCATATACTGGTATTGCTCTTGGCATCATGCTTATTTCCCCCTTTTCCTGTTCTGTTAGTTTTCAGAAAATATTCCAGGTGATCCTTCACTGTGCGTGACTTGCATTTGTGATAGATATTCAATCTACCCGCATAGATCAAAGCCTCTTCACTTTAAATTTTACCGTTTGCATCGCTGCATTCAGCTCCAACTGTTCCTTCTCTTGGGCCTTTGTTTTGGATGCTGCAAGTGCTATATACTTCTTTGAACATCATTTGTATACGCAACTATATCATGTACTTGATTAGGTGGATCTCATCTCTACTTTATAGTTCGCTAACACTGCACAGTGTGGTCAGGATCACTGTATTTCCCGTCAAAATCTTACTGTACTGTACATGGGGTTCACTTGTGAGTGATGGTTGGTCGCCATAATGACACTTGACATTTCTCATATTAAACAAACACCAAGTCTTTGCAGCAGTTCTTAACTATCTTCAATTTTCCACGTTTTTATTTAGTAATTTAACGTAGTTACGGTAATGTTTTCTCATTGCAAAACTTCAAAACTAGGTCGGAAAATCCAGGATGAGAAGGTGCCACCGAAAGAAGATGGGACGGGAGGTTCGTTAGCAATGACAAACCATAATAGAGAAGAACAAAATAAAGATCAAAGTCATAGAAAAACATCAACCGATGACCGTGCAAGTGGGGGAACTCATATGGGCAAAGCATCTCTAGATGATTCCAGACCTGATTGCACAGATGACCAAAAATCCAGTAGACCAATGTCTCCTGGAACACTAGCATTGATGTGTGATGAACAAGATACTATGTTTGTTACTTCTGAAAATGTTGATGCTCAGCCAACAGTAGCTGTCAACCCGAACCGTTCCGAATTGTATGCGGAGCAGGAAAGATGTGTGTTGACGGAATTCCGCGATTGCCTCCGGAAGCTTGTGCAATACGGTAGAATGAAAGGTACATCAGATATCCTATCTGGCATGTCAAGTCATAATAATAGGCATTCTTTATTTGTTTAATTTGCAAAACTTGGGTTGGTTTGATACTGATTATTTTCAACATGCAGAGGAGAAGTACTCCATGGCGATCAGATCTGAAGCAACTGCCCATCCTGGGCAGGTAAATGGTGTTCCCCGAATCCCATATTCAAAAGAAGTAGATGTACAACCTATTGTAAAAACATTTCCTCAAAGTTCCAGCAAACATCTTGTTACTGGAAACCCTGCGAGTGGGCACTTAGACAAAAAACTGGAGCCTGGGAACACATAGATGCACCTCAGGTTTGTATTTGGGGTACAAGAATCTTGTTTGCACCCTCTAACAGCTTGACTGGGGACATGTATCGGTCTTGATGATTAATTTAGGTTAAAGAAATTCCAATTTATTCTCACTGGTCAGAACAAGTGTAATGGTGGATAGTTAGTTTAGTCAGGCAAATGCCTTTCACCTTATTTTTATCTACATTTTTAGTTCTTTTTTTTTCCTTTAGTATTTTCTTGGTGAAGTTTCTCCTGTCCCCATACTAATAGGTTTACATGACATTGTGCCATGTAACATCGTTTGTTTCTTTTTTCCAACCGGAATTGCATGTTATGTTATCACACTTAGGTGCGATAAGTTCTTATCTGACATTGTGGGACTTCCAGTGGTAAAATGTACCAAAACCTCCTGCCTTTATCCTTTAATGTTACAACGAAACACGTAAGTTCTGCTACCAAGGGAATACTTGATATCGCTCTAACCTGTACAGGAAATATGTATTACAGCTATAATGGACAATGGTACTGCAGAAATTCTCATGAGCCTAAACAGAACTTATGGCGTCGGCAGGATGTGTACTCCATTTTCAAAGGAAAGTTACTGTCCCAAGATCTGAGATACCGAGCTTTTGATGTTGCTGACAAACTTTTCTCTGCAAAGAATTAATATAGATGTTAGGAAATCCACAAAGTAGATACGAGTACTTTGAGCTGCAGTAATGGAGCACAGAATCACGCTATACTTGTACCAAACTGCTCATTCGAAGAAAAGTGTCAGTTGCTGATGCCAGTTCAGTACAATGTCATGTTTGCTCATTGATGCAAATGTGCCACAAACCAAACTGAAGTGTTATGCTAATTGTGGCAATGCATCATAAATCTCCCCAAAAGAATGACACATCTCTTGTGGCCAATTACTGAAAGTAGGTGATATTTTACGACTGAACTACAATGAAATGTGTGCCGATTTTCACACTATCTTCTTAATAAACAAATAAATACATGTTTCCCAAGGAACTGGATCCTCTTAGTTTCAGAGCCGTTTGAAACCAAACCTTTTGGGAGATATGACAATGACTAAGTGTGGCTTACCTGTCTGGTTTGAAGAGAAGGTTCCCATAGATGAACCACTGGAAATGGCGGCTTGTGTTAATAGAAAGGCAACAGCTTTATTAAAAAAGGGACAATTTTACAGTTGAGGTTTTTGCGTAAAACTTACCCATGCAACTGATATTCCAATTAGTTCGAAGAAAATAGGGAGAACCGGGAGCTTATCTATGGCCTGCAGTTGAGATAGCAAGATGATCAGACTGATTTTCTTTGCCCGTTGCATATTAGGTCATCTGGAATTTTACCTCAATAACCATCATGGAAGCCCAGAATGCAGCAATTGCTGCAAAGCCTATACCGGCTAGAGCAAAGATATCTTCGGTAGTGTTGAACTGTTTGAGATTCCAGTTTGATTAGTTTCCTTCATTGATAAAAATGAAACCTTGATGGAAGTGCAATTCAGAACAACTACTATTTGATACATGTATCTTCCCTTCAACATTAACTAGCAGTAGCACTACATAGGAAAGACTCTTCCCGGTATTTTTAGTAGCCATGACCCATGAGATTATGAACTATGACCTTGGAAGTATATTGTTTTTCACAAAAAAAATATCAACTCAAATTTTTGGTTGAGCTGGTTGATGCATGCAAATCAGCATTGTACCGAAAATCCCTAAAAAAAACATTGTACCCAAAATTCGACATTGGGCTAAACTTGGTTACATGAAAGTAACTATCGAATCAAACCATACTGACGTGCATCCCATGTCGACCTGTGGTTCTGTGAGCTTAGCTTTTCTAGGTTCTGAGTTTGTTTTAGTGCTAGTTTTCACCCGGATTTCCTTCAATTGACTGAGCACAAATTCTTCTTCATTGATGGGATGAGGCAAAAGTTCTGTGTTCGGTTTGAGAAAAGCAAGGGTGGCCTGAGGCCGGAGCACCGGCCACATCAACCCGTAGTTCTCACACAGGGATCATAGCATATATCACGAAGCATTTGGAGCTGATGCTGCACTGGGCATCAGGTGCACCAGGAAGCAATAACGTTTCTCAAATTTCTACATTATGGATCTCTTCCTTGTTAATAGGATGCATAAATCACTGATGCAAAATCAAATTTGTTCAGGCAATCGATACTAGCAGTACTACGTTAAACCTTTTAACCTCAAAAACTACATTAAACCTCTGAAAATATTCCCCTTCTCAGATTGAAAACTCAATCTTCATAATTTCTTTAGTATAGATTGTAATCTCATACGTAGGTAAAAGATAAATGACAAGAGACTCACTGAACTCTTGACATATTTCACGATGCTTCCGGTTTCTGAACTGTCCTGCGCAGCCTTGGCAACTACACCGCGACTTCTTGTCCTGCCTGAACAAATTTCAGTGCACACGATGAATTACCGCGGGGCGCGTCAAACAAAACAGAACAAATTCGCAACCGGAGCACATGGTAGTTGCTTCTAGGAGGTAATTAAGTTACCTGCCACGACGGAGCTTCGGAGCCTGGGCAGACTGATGGGGACACTCCTGCTGCCGCCGCCGCCGCACGGCGCGAGCGCTGCAGGCTGAGCGATGGAGAGGGCGCAGGCCATCATCGCCAAGATCCCTCGCCTGGGGGTTGGTGCAGAGTACTGCGATAGTGTGCGTGAAGGATGCTTGGAGGAACCGGGGAAACTACTGTGCTGTTTGGCCTTCGTCTGCAACAGCGGATGTGAGCGGGAGCTCCCTAGGCCACTAACGCTTCATCAGATGGCAGGTTTGCAGATTGCCCCCTTTTGTTCTGCACTCTTTCGATGGTCAGAATGCTACTGTACTTGTTGGACAGTTGTACTACTCTTTGCCCTTCCGAAACAGAAGCTGTACTACTCCTTTTGTGTTGGAAGAAGTTGTACTGGTCATAAGTATAAAACAATACTTCGACAAGAACAAGATCATAAACGGGAGTGATGTTTTGGAACATGGGAGCATATGCTCCCTTTAGTTTAAAATGCATCTTACTCACATTTTAAATTTCAAAAAATATGAAACGAAAAATTCGCACGTACATCTTCACGTGCTACATATTTACAAAGTTGTTTCATAAAAAAATCGACTTGTCATGTGACGTGTGTAAAAAAGACAAAACTCAGTGCTAAAAATAATGTTTTTTACAAGATAAAATTTCTCTTTTTTACATAGTCCACAAAAAATGTTGGGTTTTCTTGAAACTTGACGAACACACATATATTATGAAGATGTACATGTAGAATTTTTTGTCAAATTTTTTTGACACTTCGAAATAAGATTTTTTGGTAGAGAGAGCATACGCACCCAGGAGCCGAATTGAATTTCTCATCACAACTCCGCATTTCCCCGATGTAGTGCTATTTATAAAGTTCCATGTATCTAAGATCCAAAGGAAAAGAAAAGGAAAAATTGTTCCTAGTGCTTGAATCTGAAATCTTAAAGGAAAGGGAACGCTCCCTATCGGGCATGGATTTGTTCATCTACATTTCCAACATGATTCAAGATCATGACAGCTTCTTTCTGTAGATAAAGCCTTGTACGGGTTTGCTTGGTCATAGCACTTTGCGGAAGAGAACCACAGGTTTGCGCAATATGGCTTATGGAATCCCAGCCAATTTGAAGATGACCACTCTTTGCAAGCTTAGCCATGATCAGAATCACCAGAGGTGGAATTTGAGGCAAATGGGCACAAAATAAAATGGGATACTACCTTGCCAATGGGATATACCCACAATGGGCAATGTTTGTCAAACTAACTCCAAACCCCCATGGTAACAAATAATCTTGTTCTCATAACGCTCAAGTTGCGCTAAAAAGGATGTGGAGAGTACATTTGGTATTTTACAAGTCCAATTTACTATTGTCCGTCTTGGTTTTGGGACCAAAAGACGCTTTGGAGGATCATGATGGATTATGTGATCTTGCACAATATGATCATCGAGTATGACCATGATCAAGATTTTGACCACCACTACAACTTCATTGGAAGGATGGTAGATCCTCGCCAGAGAGAAGACCAATAAAAATTCCTTCAAGTTCTCATGACACTCGAGATGCGAAGGCTCATCAGAAGCTTAAGGAAGATCTCATCGAGAAGTGGTGGGAGTGGAATGGCGAACAAAATCATTGATTTGCTCTTTCGGTTTGTAGTTTCATATTTCAGTTTCGATGAACTTTGTTATTTGCTTCATTAGATTTGTGTCCAATTGATGATAAACACTGGGCTATAATAGTTATGTACCATTTGTTTCCTACTTTTTCTGATTATATTCTACTCGATTTGAACTTACTATAGCTAAAGTGATTTAGATTGCATATATATATATGCACCTTTTCCGATTAAGAGCGCTTTATTAATTAAACTCAATAAGTTAATACAATTCATAAGAACCGAAGTTCGGCCTGCATAGAGAGGATTCACACAACTTCCAGCAAGAAAAGAAAAATAAACAAACGACACAATACAAGAAGAAGTAGAGATCTCGTAGAATGCCAATGGCGTGGAGGCTGATCCATAGACAACGCTGCCATCCATGAGGGGTAAAGATATCCATCACCGACCCTCCAACCGTGTGTAAACCACCATAAAGATCTCATTATTTTCCATACGTTGTAGAGACGACCATGAACGAAACAAATGAGTACAATTGTAAATGACCCGCAAAGCGACTTCCACCCTAATGAAATTCTATACTTTTGGTCCATTTCATTAACTAGTTGTCAAAAATACTTGCAACACTACGTGAAGGGTACAAGTTAGAAGCCACGTGGATGACAGGCCATGTAGAATGGATGAATTTACACTGGAAAATAAGTTCTTAGTTGTCTCATCATGATAACAAAAACCATATTTTAAACCCCCATGCTAGTTGTGTGTTGCATATATGTTGTGAGCCCAGCCCTCGTGCTGCTGGATGTGTGTGGCGTGCTTATGTTTAACTTTGTTGTATGAACCTTGTTGGCAGTGGGGCTTTATTAATTTAAAGCCGAGCTCTGCTCGAGCCTTATGTCTAAAAAGCTGTGTGTTGCATATATGCACAATTTAAACCCCCATGCTTGTTTTGGGTATGCTAGAAAAACAGATTTTCTTTGGATACCCAAACCTTCTCTATCCTAAAGCCAAAACCGGCTTGGTATCCAAAATATGGCAATGCTCTTGGAGATGCTCTTAGAACATTAGGAAGTGTGAGGGAGAATTTAGTGCCTCTTTAGATTGGATACTCACAAACACAAGAATAAGAAAAACACAAGAATGACACACCATGTACTTTCTACACACCAATGTTTACAACTGTGTGCTATGCCCCTGTCATGTCACTGAGGACTGGATTCACCTCTTTTTTGAGTGCAATTTCAGTAGAAGAATATGAACTTATTTACAGATTGAATGGGAGTAAGCAGATAATATTGAAACCATGTTTATCAGGGCAAGGGCAGCTTTTGCTAAACCTTTCTTCACTGAGATTGTGATCCTGGCCTGCTGGCATATTTGGAAAGTGAGGAATGAATTTATTTTTCAGCATGTGAGACCTTCTTTTAGAGCATGGGTCAGTAAATTCAAGCATGAAGTTACACTGCATGCACACAGGATCAAAGACAAGCACTCTGAATCCTTCAAGTCCTGGATAGACACCCTGTTGTAACCCTTTTCTTTTATTTTGTATAGTCCTCTTTTCTTTCTTTCTGTACATAAACTTTTGTAAAGTTGGGGGTTTAATAAAATGCTATGGGGGTTTTGCCCCACAGTTCTTGGTAAAAAAAAATGTACTTTCTACATGAT
Organism: Lolium rigidum; assembly: GCF_022539505.1. Classification (NCBI taxonomy): domain Eukaryota; kingdom Viridiplantae; phylum Streptophyta; class Magnoliopsida; order Poales; family Poaceae; genus Lolium; species Lolium rigidum. The sequence goes on along the minus strand of NC_061513.1, from coordinate 113,297,662 downwards.
TCTAGAAAACATAAATATTGCAGATGGTGTCTCCTGATGGAACACATGAAATAGATCCAAGAATTTTGCATTATGAACATAAATGATAAACGCGCATTGCACTTCTTAAATAACTAGGGCAAGAATTTTGAATTATGAACATAAATGATAAACGTGCATTGCACTTCTTAAATAACTAGGGCTTAATCTTTCATGTAAGGATCGAGGGTTCAAAATAATGTCTTATTGCATAAAACCCTTTATAAGAGAACATTCCTAAGAATTAGAATCTTGGAGTCACACGCCCCAAAGCTAGGCCAAATAGTGGAAAATGACACCTAAATATCGTAGGGGTGGACATCTTAATGGAGAACTGAAAGTCCGAAACGGTATTGAAACCAACTATACCTAAACCCATAACTTGTGTATCTAATTTGGTCCTCGACTTTGAAAAACCGAACTTAATTTGGGTTTCACCTTAGGTACTCGAAATATCTGAAGAAACTGAAACAAATCCAAAATGGCGCACACACACACAGACACGCGCGCCTTCTCTCTTCGTCTTCCCTACCCTTTGTCTTTCACCTCCCCTAACCCTAGCCAACTTTGTGCCATAGCCACACACACCACCACCGTTGACTCGTGCCATCGCGTTACCTCTCCAACCTTCAACACCTTCTCTTATGGTTTGACTTCTCTATTGTGCTATGTCGTGAGCCCTAAATAGCAGCGGTGGACCTGCATATCTTCATCTCCTCTTGCATCTCTACCCGCATCTATTCTTTTGGATAACCGAGAAACAAGCCAAAATTTTGGTCCTAAGAATTTTTGGTTCTTAGTTTCCACATGCTATATTGGTCCTCACTTTTACAGTGCTAAAAAAATTCAAACATCGAAGAACCAAAGCCAAAAATCCTCAAACATAACGCGGGATCTTGTTTTGAAATCCAACAAACTCAACGATGTAGACAGACCGTTGATGGGATTAAGTTTATGAGATAAATCATTTTAAACACTTAAATTTGCAATAAATAAATGGTGTTAGCATGAGGTGTCAAGCTTTTCATGCATGCAACATCTCTCTCTCTGTAAGGAAAATTTCTGCTGGAGAAGCGGGGCAGCGAAAGAAAAAGAAAGCCCACCTTACACACTATGCTACTCCTACTTAGATTTTCCCAAAAATCTTTTTCTTACGCATCATTTTTTTGTGAATATAAATTGCAGACGAGATTTTACATAACGTCAGGGAAGCTTGCTAGCAAAATTCTGACGAAATCCAAAAGGCTGTCAAACATGTCGACCGACTGCGTTGAAGAGAGGAATGAGCACGAGATTCAGATTCCTCCTTAACCGGACGACGCAGCCGTAGAGTCGAAGCCAAACTTTTTATGGGAACACTGCACCCGAGGGTAGTACGCTCGCTTGCCCGTGACGAGCGCAGCGCAAGCTAGCGCGCCGTCCAACTGCCTCTGACCCCAAAAAGAGGGGATCACGAGATCGCCTGCCGTGCCTTGTCTCGTTGCTCCTCCCTGTACCCGGACGAACACCCTCTTTCGCGCGCGCGCGCGTTTGTCTGTACATCCCATTTTCAGGAATCAGGACTCATCAATCATCGTCGCGCGCTAGTGTAGCGTCAGCCACCGAGAGCCCGCCCACTATCGCTCCTGCCATTTCCAGTCTCCGAGAGAGAAGGATAACGGAGATGGACGCAGAGGCCGGCGAGGCTGGGCGTCAGCGTTCCCCCGCGGCGCCGTTCGTCAGGTCGTCATCGCGTCTCGGCGCGGCCCAGAGCTTCGACGGCGCGCTCAGAGTTGAGCCTGTTCTTTTCCCTCCTACTGTACTTCCCAATCGCGCCGCGTGGCGTGCGTGCCTCTAGATTCTGGTCTGACCATTACGTTTTGAGCTGCAGGAGCTCAAGGATCTGCGGTTCCAGCTGCACCAGGCGGCGGACTGCTGCGAGAAGGCGTTCCTCGGCACCGAGCAGAAGAGGCTGTAAGTGCAGATCTTCCGTCGATTATTTCACTCCAACACATCCATTTCTTCCCTTTCCTCTCGTGGAGCCGATGGCCGCGTGTAAGTTCAATTTCTTGCGCGTGGTGAAGGATACTGGACAGTACCAAGAGCTACATCTGCGATGCGGTTGTGACGGTGATTGATCACCTGGGAACTGTTTCATCCAAGCTCGAGCACCAGCTGGAGGACAAGACCGAGATCACGCAAACAGAGCGAAAGATCACCTTCCTGAAACAGGTTGGCATTCCCTCTGCTTGTACTCGCTGTAATAAATTGTGTATGGCATGAAGAGAGCTCGTGTAATTACCTGAAAAAAATTCGCTTTTGCTCCGGTGTCCCCCCCCTCTCTGAACGTTGCCTATTGTGGATGGTCAGGATCTCCTGATACCTCTTCGTGGCTTAACTTATTAAAAGTTTACATAACCCCAGGTCTTTTAGAGTTTAGACACTAAACCCCCTCAGCTCTAAACTGACATACTTAAATCTCCAAAATTCTAAAATCAAACAATTACCCCCTAACCTCTAACCTTTGGTAAGCTATTTGGGAGGCCGGTTTTGGGAACGTGGCACTACCAAAATTAGGTACAACTTGGAGCGGCTAAGGAAGTCCGTCACCGTCGAGGCTACTAATGGCGTCACCATGTAGGCGTCCATGAAACCGCCTGACCATGCTGGTGTACTGCATCAGGCCGCTCATTGTCAAAGGGGCAGGGCGCCGGCAAAACGAGAGCGGCACACTGCCTGTCGAGTATCGTGGTCGTGGCTAGATGTGCAGTCAGAGCGTCGCTAGTTTAGGAAATTGAGCGCCGACGAGTTGCAAAGCATCATAACTAGCATGGGATTTCCATCATCGGATCTTGTACATAAACGGCCACGGAGAAGTGCAAAATTCATGCAAAGCTGAACTTTCATGGAAACGGCTACGGTTGTGGCAGACCTGAACGTGACGACAGCGGCTGAAGCTCCGTCCTGTACTTCGCCCACATGGTGATACCGGCGGCGTTCTCCGGCTGCTGCAGCTCCTCGTACTTGTGCCGCTCGCGGACATGCTCTATTACCTTGCTCCAATTCCGACGGCTCCGACGTGGTAATCGGGACCAAGTTTGTGGCGTGACGCAGCAGGGCAACATGGCTCGTCCCTTCCCCCGACGTGCACGTCAGCGAGAAGAAGACGGATGTTGACTAATTTTTTACAACCCAATCCCATGTTGGGCGAATGATGGAGCGAGGCAAAACCAGCCTCCAAAGTAGCTTACCCGAGTCTAGGGTTCAATTGCCTCGTTTTACATAATTTTTGGAATTAAAGATACGTACCAGTTTAAAGTTGAGGGGTTACTGTCCAAATTTTAAAACTCCCAGGGGTTATGTAGACTTTTTCACTAACTTACCGTGGTGGGCTTGGGGGGGTGGGGGGGGGACACCGGAGCAAGGCTCAAAAAAATTGGAGTGTAGAATGCGCCATATGTGATGATGAAACAGTGAATTGATGAACATCGACCAAATTGAACCTTGCTATACTCACTGAATATGTATGATTTCCTGACTGTACCAGAGGCTTCTGACATGCGAACAATATGCAATTTCTCTCAACCTATTGGCTCTACGTATGGACACCGGCGCCGTTCAGTATCATCGCCGTTACCTCTCGCAATGTACAGTTTTCAAGCTTTGTTTGATTCTACATGATGAACCTGCAGAATACTTCAGCTCAGCTATGATTTTACTAACTAGTACCACTTCTTCACTCCAGCTACGGAGACAAACAATAAGGAAAATGTTACTGATTCAAGGTTTGTTATATACTCCAGTTCAAGTTATTTCACTTTCTTTGAACCTATTAGTATTATATATCTGCGATTTGCATCAGTGTATGACATTATTAGCATTGTCACACAGCAGGGGTCACCCGGTGCCTGGAGCCAATCGCACTCTGAAGCCATATGATGTTGAGTCAACCATCGGTAATTTTCTTGGGAAATGAAAAATATTTGGAATGATTGTGTATCTTCCACGTAAATTTGTTCTGCTTTCTTGCCATTCTGAAGAGAAGAAATGGTGTATTCTGTGCACTGCTAAAAATCCCCAAATATACATGGAAAAACATACCCCCTTTCTATGTCTGTGACAATAAAAGAACCAGCTGAAGAGCCCATTCTCCTCTCCTATGTCCCAATTTTCAGCACGACCTCAACTCGCTTTCCTGGATTTACAAATAACAGCAGCTAGTTGTTTTCAGCTGTTTTAAGCTTACTTTATGCATACAATCGCTGTCGATTTACCGAATATATGTTGATATGGTGTTCTTATTAGGGAGGGAAGTTACCGTGGCAGTTGCAGACGTTGGAAACCCAGCATCCATAACAAGGTCATTTTCCTTCAGAGCAGAGGTATCCTACATTCAATCAATCATGTATTTGTTCACTTCAATAGCAATATGTACTCTAAACACTATTTACACCATAAAATCAGCACGATACTGCTTACGTGTGTAAGTTTTATTCAGTCATGCACAGAGCAATACAAGTTAACAAGTACGAACATGCTTCCTTTCTTTCTACCTTGAACCTTGATGCGTAAGAAAATTTCCTCTGAAATATTAGCAGGATGCTCACATTGCTCCAGGCGTTCATAAGAAGAAGAAAGCCAGCCACCGCAGCAACATCTTGGCATTCCTCAAGAGAAGTAAGCAGCATGCATAAGAGTGAGAACCTCCACTGGATACAGTTAGAAATGCAATGGCCATTGGTGTGACTGCCAGATGTTTTGCTGACCATGCGTGTCCAATGCTCTGTAACAGAATGTAAATATACTTTGAGTTATGCACTCCTGCACGGATGTGTAGAAAATTAAAGTTCAGGGGCCAAGCTGAACATTCTTGCAGCATCAAGGGGGAACACACACGCTCATTTAATTTAGATCATGTACAAGGGACAGGTTTACTAGATCGACAACATGGTGTCCTTCTAGTTCGGCAGGCATAGCTAGCCAAGCATGTCCAAAAACACCCCTTTTGGTTCTCCTCTCGATTTCTCGGTGCCTTAATTAATCTGTTGCCATGTATGTGAAAACCATAGTTTCCATTTCTTCTTTATTTTAAGCAAACGATCTAATTTTAGTAATTACTCAAACAAAGTGCATCAAACACTGAAACTAACATGAATAATGAACGCCCCTGATATAACCATTAAAAGTTACATTGAAGAAGCCTCAAGCTTTACTTTCTTACCTTGGTTTTCTTCCATTGTGCTCTCCATGAAAAAAAAAACCCGAATAAGACCAACATTGCACAACTAGCCTCAAAGGATTTTAATAACCATATGATTATCGAAAATTGTATTTGCCCCCTAGCTACATTGATCTCTTCATTAAAAAAAATCAAAACCATATTATAAGTTTTAAAAAAATCTAAAATAAATTTAGACATGATCAATGATGTAATTGACAAGCATGAAAAATCTTAGTGCAGAATTATTTGTATTGTAGGATGCACGAAAAATGAGAAAACTTATAAAATATGTAGATTTGAAATATGTATACCAAGATCCACACTTTTGTCATTTTTGCGTAGCTTAGAATGCAAAGCCTTTGATATCACTTTTGTCATTTTGTGTAGCTTAGAATACAAAGTATTTGAAATAAATATTTTTCCAGCTTTTGGGATACATCATTAGCTAATCTGGATATAGTTTTAAAAACTTTTAAAAACGTATAAATATATTTTAATTTTCAAAAAATAACAGGATGACCTGAGCCCAGGAGATGTAAGGGCATCTCCAACCGCGCGACCCAAACGGACGCGCTGGGCCGTCCGGTTTGGGCCGTTTGGGTGGCCGAGCGGACACGCGGACGTAGCGCATAATCGTAGAAACACGAAAAAAAGAGAAAAGTGGCAAATTGAAATGAAATTTCATTCAACATATGCCCTATTATGGGCAAATTTGTACATAGCCCTATTTTGGGAAAATAACTAACAAAAGAAGCCCCTATATGGGCTTTTAAATTTAAACTAATAAAAACCCTCTATTAGGGTTTGGTCGGCGGCGCGGTGGCCGCCAGTGCGCCGCCTAGCCCCTGTGGGCGTCGTCGTCGTGGACGACGTCCCCGGGCGGCGAGGCGCTGTTGTGGCTCAACCGCGCCAGGGACTCCGGCCACGGAGACCACAGGGCCTCCTCCCAGGCCGAGTGGGGGTCCGGAGCCACCCGAGGCTGCGGCGGCGCACGGAGCAGCGCCTCCTCCCTGAGGCGCTACTGCCTCTCCTGCCAGGCGCGGCACCTGGCCTCCTCCCGCCGCGCCGCCTCCTCCTCCTCCCGTCGCGCTTGGCGGGCCTGGGCGTAGAGCTCCCAGCCCTTCGCCTCCTCCATCTCGGAGGTGCGAATGGCCGCATGGAGGTGCGGCCACTTGATGTCTACGGGAGCTTCTATTCTTGTAGACAGTGTTGGGCCTCCAAGAGCAGAGGTTTGTAGAACAGCAGCAAGTTTCCCTTAAGTGGATCACCCAAGGTTTATCGAACTCAGGGATGAAGAGGTCAAAGATATCCCTCTCATGCAACCCCGCAACCACAAAGCAAGAAGTCTCTTGTGTCCCCAACACACCTAATAGGTGTACTAGTTCGACGAAGAGATAGTGAAATACGGGTGGTATGAATAAATAGTAGCGAGTAGCAACGGCACCGAGAAAAGTGCTTTGCCCGGGATAGTAAACAAGCGATAGTAACGCAGCGATAGTAACGCGATAAAACGAGTAAACAAGCAGCGATAGCGATATTTAGGAACAAGGCCTAGGGATTAGACTTTCACTAGTGGACACTCTCAACTTTGATCACATAACGGAATAGATAAATGCATACTCTACACTCTTGTTGGATGATGAACACATTGCGTAGGATTACACGAACCCTCAATGCCGGAGTTAACAAGCTCCACAATTCAATGTTCATATTTAAATAACCTTAGAGTGCATGAAAGATCAATTCGACTAAACCAAGTACTAACATAGCATGCACACTGTCACCTTCATGCTATGTAGGAGGAATAATACACATCAATACTATCATAGCAATAGTTAACTTCATAATCTACAAGAGATCATAATCATAGCATAAACCAAGTACTAACACGGATGCACACACTTGTCACCATTACACCGTGCGGGAGGAATAAAACTACTTTAATAACATTGCTAGAGTAGCACATAGATAAATTGCGATACAAAATACATTGCAATCATAAAGAGATATAAATAAGCACTTCACTATGCCATTCATAACGGTGAATAAGTATTCTGTGAAATATAGCCTAAGAGACCCACACGGTGCACACACTTGTCACCTTTACACACGTGGGACAAGGAGTCTCCGGAGATCACATAAGTAAAACTCACTTGACTAGCATAGTGAAATCTAGATTACAAGCATCATCATATGAATCTCAATCATGTAAGGCAGCTCATGAGATTATTGTATTGAAGTACATAGGAGAGAGATGAACCACATAGCTACCGGTACAGCCCGAGCCTCGATGGAGAACTACTCCCTCCTCATGGGAGCGGCAGCGGTGATGAAGATGGCGATGGAGATGGCAGCGGTGTCGATGGAGAAGCCTTCGGGGGCACTTCCCTGCTCCGGCGGGGTGCCGGAACGGAGACTCCTGTCCCCCGGATCTTGGCTTCGCGATGGCGGCGGCTCCGGAAGGTTTTCCGTATCGTGGTTTTTTCGCATCGGGGTTTCGCAACGGAGGCTTTAAGTAGGCGGAAGGGCGAGTCGGAGGGCCGACGAGGGGCCCACACCACGGGCGGCGCGGGCCCCTCCTTGGCCGCGCCGCCTTGTGGTCCGGCCACCTCGTGGCCCCACTTCGTATGCTCTTCGGTCTTCCGGAAGGTTCGTGGCAAAATAGGACCCCGGGTCTTGATTTCGTCCAATTCCGAGAATATTTCGTTACTACGATTTCGAAACCAAAAACAACAGAAAACGGAAGCGGCACTTCGGCATCTTGTTAATAGGTTAGTTCCGGAAAATGCACGAATATGACATAAAGTGTGCATAAAACATGTAGATAACATCAATAATGTGGCATGGAACATAAGAAATTATCGATACGTCGGAGACGTATCGGCATCCCCAAGCTTAGTTACGCTCGTCCCGAGCGGGTAAAACGATAACAAAGATAATTTACGAAGTGACATGCCATCATAACCTTGATCATACTATTTGTAAACATATGTAGTGGATGCAGCGATCAAAACAATGGTAATGACATGAGTAAACAAGTGAATCATAAAGCAAAGACTTTTCATGAATAGTACTTCAAGACAAGCATCAATAAGTCTTGCATAAGAGTTAACTCATAAAGCAATAAATCAAAGTAAAGGTATTGAAGCAACACAAAGGAAGATTAAGTTTCAGCGGTTGCTTTCAACTTGTAACATGTATATCTCATGGATAATTGTCAACATAGAGTAATATAACAAATGCAATATGCAAGTATGTAGGAATCAATGCACAGTTCACACAAGTGTTTGCTTCTTGAGGTGGAGAGAGATAGGTGAGCTGACTCAACATAAAGGTAAAAATAATGGTCCTTCAAAGAGGAAAGCATCGATTGCTATATTTGTGCTAGAGCTTTTATTTTGAAAACATGAAACAATTTTGTCAACGGTAGTAATAAAGCATATGAGTTATGTAAATTATATCTTACAAGTTGCAAGCCTCATGCATAGTATACTAATAGTGCCCGCACCTTGTCCTAATTAGCTTGGACTACCGGGTCTTTGCAATGCACATGTTTTAACCAAGTGTCACAATGGGGTACCTCCATGCCGCTCGTACAAAGGTCTAAGGAGAAAGCTCGCATTTTGGATTTCTCGCTTTTGATTATTCTCAACTTAGACATCCATACCGGGACAACATGGACAACGAGATAATGGACTCCTCTTTAATGCATAAGCATGTGGCAACAATTATTATTCTCATATGAGATTGAGGATATATGTCCAAAGCTGAAACTTCCACCATGAATCATGGCTTTAGTTAGCGGCCCAATGTTCTTCTCTAACAATATGCATGCTCCAACCATTAAGGTGGTAGATCTCTCTTACTTCGGACAAGACGGACATGCATAGCAACTCACATGATATTCAACAAAGAATAGTTGATGGCGTCCCCGAAGCATGGTTATCGCACAACAAGCAACTTAATAAGAGATAAAGTGCATAAGTACATATTCAATACCACAATAGTTTTTAAGCTATTTGTCCCATGAGCTATATATTGCAAAGGCGAATGATGGAATTTTAAAGGTAGCACTCAAGCAATTTACTTTGGAATGGCGGATAAATACCATGTAGTAGGTAGGTATGGTGGACACAAATGGCATAGTGGTTGGCTCAAGGATTTTGGATGCATGAGAAGTAATCCCTCTCGATACAAGGTTTAGGCTAGCAAGGTTATTTGAAACAAACACAAGGATGAACGGTGCAGCAAAACTCACATAAAAGACATATTGTAAACATTATAAGACTCTACACCGTCTTCCTTGTTGTTCAAAACTCAATACTAGATATTATCTAGACTCTAGAGAAACCAAATATGCAAACCAAATTAGCAAGCTCTAAGTGTTTCTTCATTAATGGGTGCAAAGTATATGATGCAAGAGCTTAAACATGAGCACAACAATTGCCAAGTATCAAATTATCCAAGACATTTTAGAGTTACTACATGTAGCATTTTCCAATTCCAACCATATAACAATTTAACGAAGAAGAAACTTCGTCATGAATACTATGAGTAGAGCCTAAGGACATACTTGTCCATATGCTACGAGAGGAGCGTGTCTCTCTCCCATAAAGTGAATGCTAGGATCCATTTTATTCAAACAAAACAAAAAACAAAAACAAACCGACGCTCCAAGCAAAGTGCATAAGATGTGACGAAATAAAAATATAGTTTCAGGGGAGGAACCTAATAATGTTGTCGATGAAGAAGGGGATGCCTTGGGCATCCCCAAGCTTAGACGCTTGAGTCTTCTTAGAATATGCAGGGGTGAACCACCGGGGCATCCCCAAGCTTAGAGCTTTCACTCTCCTTGATCATATTGCATCATACTCCTCTCTTGATCCTTGAAAACTTCCTCCACACCAAACTCGAAACAACTCATTAGAGGGTTAGTGCACAATAAAAATTAACATGTTCAGAGGTGACACAATCATTCTTAACACTTCCGGACATTGCATAAAGCTACTTGGACATTAATGGATCAAAGAAATTCATCCAACATAGCAAAAGAGGCAATGCGAAATAAAAGGCAGAATCTGTCAAAACAGAACAGTCCGTAAAGATGGATTTTATTAGGCCGCCAGACTTGCTCAAATGAAAATGCTCAAATTGAATGAAAGTTGCGCGCATATCTGAGTATCATGCACGTAAATTGGCTTAATTTTCTGAGCTACCTACAGGGAGGTAGACCCAGATTCGTGACAGCAAAGAAATCTGGAACTGCGCAGTAATCCAAATCTAGTATCAACCTTTCTATCAACGACTTTACTTGGCACAACAAAACACAAAACTAAGATAAGGAGAGGTTGCTACAGTAGTAAACAACTTCCAAGACACAAATATAAAACAAAGTACTGTAGCAAAATAACACATGGGTTATCTCCCAAGAAGTGCTTTCTTTATAGCCATTAAGATGGGCTCAGCAGTTTTAATGATGCACTCGCAAGAAATAGTATTTGAAGCAAAAGAGGGCATCAAGAGGCAAATTCGAAACACATTTAAGTCTAACATGCTTCCTATGCATAGGAATCTTGTAAATAAACAAGTTCATGAAGAGCAAAGTAACAAGCATAGGAAGATAAAACAAGTGTAGCTTCAAAAATTTCAGCACATAGAGAGGCATTTTAGTAACATGAAAATTTCTACAACCATATTTTCCTCTCTCATAATAACTTTCAGTAGCATCATGAGCAAACTCAACAATATAACTATCACATAAAGCATTCTTATCATGAGTCTCATGCATAATATTATTACTCTCCACAGTAGGTTGTACCAAAAGAGCACTATTATAATCATCATAAATAGGAGGCAAAGTATCATCAAAGAAAATTTTCTCCTCAATGTTTGGGGGACTAAAAAGATCATGAAAACCAGCTTCCCCAAGCTTAGAACTTTCTACATTATTATCAACAATGGTGTCCAAAGCGTTCATACTAATATTACTACCAGCATGCAAATAAGATTCCATAGGTTTTTTAATTTTCGCATCAAACAATCCATGTTTTAAATCAGGAAATAGAATAAGAAGCTCATTGTTGTCCATTATGCCAAACTAGTGTAAACAAGAAACAAAAAGATGCAATTGCGGGATCTAAAGGAAATAGCTTCGAGCACAAACACAATGGCGCCGTAAAAGTACCGTTACTCGGAACCGGAGTATGAGTGCCTTTTTACCTTTCCTCCCCGACAACGGCGCCGGAGAAGTGCTTGATGTCTACGGGAGCTTCTATTCTTGTAGACAGTGTTGGGCCTCCAAGAGCGAGAGGTTTGTAGAACAGCGAGCAAGTTTCCCTTAAGTGGATCACCCAAGGTTTATCGAACTCAGGGATGAAGAGGTCAAAGATATCCCTCTCATGCAACCCTGCAACCACAAAGCAAGAAGTCTCTTGTGTCCCCAACACACCTAATAGGTGTACTAGTTCGGCGAAGAGATAGTGAAATACAGGTGGTATGAATAAATAGTAGCAGTAGCAACGGCACCAGAAAAGTGCTTTGCCCAGGACAGTAAACAAGCAATGAGTAACGCATAGAAACAAGAAACAAGCAAAGCGATAGCAGTATTTAGGAACAAGGCCTAGGGATTAGACTTTCACTAGTGGACACTCTCAACTTTGATCACATAACAGAATAAATAAATGCATACTCTACACTCTTGTTGGATGATGAACACATTGCGTAGGATTACACGAACCCTCAATGCCGGAGTTAACAAGCTCCACAATTCAATGTTCATATTTAAATAACCTTAGAGTGCATGAAAGATCAATTCGACTAAACCAAGTACTAACATAGCATGCACACTGTCACCTTCATGCTATGTAGGAGGAATAATACACATCAATACTATCATAGCAATAGTTAACTTCATAATCTACAAGAGTCATAATCATAGCATAAACCAAGTACTAACACGGATGCACACACTGTCACCATTACACCGTGCAGGAGGAATAAAACTACTTTAATAACATTGCTAGAGTAGCACATAGATAAATTGCGATACAAAATACATTGCAATCATAAAGAGATATAAATAAGCACTTCACTATGCCATTCATAACGGTGAATAAGTATTCTGTGAAATATAGCCTAAGAGACCCACACGGTGCACACACTGTCACCTTTACACACGTGGGACAAGGAGTCTCCTGGAGATCACATAAGTAAAACTCACTTGACTAGCATAGTGACATCTAGATTACAAGCATCATCATATGAATCTCAATCATGTAAGGCAGCTCATGAGATTATTGTATTGAAGTACATAGGAGAGAGATGAACCACATAGCTACCGGTACGAGCCCCGAGCCTCGATGGAGAACTACTCCCTCCTCATGGGAGCAGCCAGCGGTGATGAAGATGGCGATGGAGATGGCAGCGGTGTCGATGGAGAAGCCTTCCGGGGGCACTTCCCTGCTCCGGCAGGGTGCCGGAACAGAGACTCCTGTCCCCCAGATCTTGGCTTCGCGATGGCGGCGGCTCTGGAAGGTTTTCCGTATCGTGGTTTTTTCGCATCAGGGGTTTCGCAACGGAGGCTTTAAGTAGGCGGAAGGGCAGAGTCGGAGGGCTGACGAGGGGCCCACACCACAGGGCGGCGCGGGCCCCTCCTTGGTCGCGCCGCCTTGTGGTCTGGCCACCTCGTGGCCCCACTTCGTATGCTCTTCGGTCTTCTTGAAGGTTCGTGGCAAAATAGGACCCTGGGTCTTTTTTTCGTCCAATTCTGAGAATATTTCGTTACTAGGATTTACGAAACCAAAAACAGCGAGAACCTGGAACCGGCACTTCGGCATCTTGTTAATAGGTTAGTTCCAGAAAATGCACGAATATGACATAAAGTGTGCATAAAACATGTAGATAACATCAATAATGTGGCATGGAACATAAGAAATTATCGATACGTCGGAGACGTATCACCACTCGCCTCCTCCTCCGCCGCCGAGATCATCAGCGCAGCGCCTAGGTCCGGGTCCTCCTCCGAGGACTCGGGCTTCGCCTCGAGCAGCAGAGGCGGCGGTTGCGGCAATGCCGCGCCGCCGCGGGCGGCCTCTCCGATGTGGAGGCTGCCTCTCCGCGGCAATACCTTAGTAGAAAATAGTCTTGATGACCCACAAGTATAGGGGGTGTATCGTAGTATCTTCGATAAGTAAGAATGTCGATCCCAACGAGGAGCAGAAGGTGTTGACAAGCAGTTTCGATGAAGGATTCACTGTAAATGCTCACAGACAAGTATTCAGGGGGTTTTGATATAGCAGATGAATAAAGTACGAGTAAGTAAAGTGCGAGAGTAACAATTGCAGCGAGTGGCCCAATCCTTTTTAGCACAAAGGACAAGCCGGTTTGTTTACTTATAATGACCAAACGTTCCTGAGGACACACGGGATTTTAGTCTAGTGCTTTCGCTACATACGGCTAATTAATCTTCATTGTTTTGATAAGTGTTGTGTGGGTGAACCTACGGTAATGTACCGCCCTTCCTAGGACTAATACATACTTGTGATTATACCCCTTGCAAGCATCCGCAACTACAAGAAAGTAATTAAGATAAATCTAACCACAGACCTTAAACTACGAGATCCTGCTATCCCTCCCGCATCGATATACCAACGGGGCTCGGGTTTCGTCACTCCGGCAACCCCGCAATTGGCAAACGAGTACAAGATGCATTCCCCTATGCCCATAAAGGTGAAGTGTCGTGTAGTCGACGTTCACACGACACCACTAGAAGAATAACACCACAACTTAAATATCATAACATTGAATATTACTCAACCATACTTCACTACTAACAATTAGACTTCACCCATGTCCTCAAGAACTAAACGAACTACTCACGAGACATCATATGGAACATGATCAGAGGTGATATGATGATGAATAACAATCTGAACATAAACCTTGGTTCAACGGTTTCACTCAATAGCATCAATAACAAGTAGAAATCAACACCGGGAGAGTTTCCCCTATCAAACAATCAAGATCAAACCCAAATTGCTACAGCGGTGACGATGTGCAGCGGTGGAGACGGCGGTGATGATGATGAAGATGATGATGATGGTGATGGAGATGATGTCCAGCTCGATGATGGTGATGATGGCGTCGATTTCCCCCTCCGGGAGGGAATTTCCCCGGCGGAACTCAGCCTGCCGGAGAGCTCTTTTCTCTCTGGTGTTCTCCGCCTCGCCGAGGTGGTTGTGACGCTCCGCGACTCTTTTCCTGGGGCTTAGGTTTTCGGGACGAAGGCGTACGCGAAGAAAAGGAGGCGAGAGGGGCCGTGGGGCCCCTCCTCCACCGGGCGGCGCGGCCAGGCCCTGGGCCGCGCCGGCCCATGGGGTGGGCCCACCTCGGGTCCCCTCAGCTTCCCCTTCTGGCTTCCTTCGTCATCTGGAAAAATAGGATTTTTGGTATAATTTCCTTCGACTGTTGATCTTCCGAAATATTGCATTCTGACGGTGCTTTTTCCAGCAGAATCCTGGCTCCAGTGCTCGATCCTCCAATAATCATGAAACATGCAAAATAGATGAAATAACATAAGTATTATGTCCAAACATGAAATATATCAATGAATAACGACAAATTATGATATAAAATAGTGATGCAAATTGGACGTATCAACTCCCCCAAGCTTAGACTTCGCTTGTCCCCAAGCGAATCGAACTCGGTAAACATGACCACATGTTTATGGAGTGAAGAGTCGATAAATAAAATACGGACAAGAAGCATCATATTCATTCACACAAGACATTCTAGTGAACAACTTCCTCATATAACTCAACTTGAAACAAGTATAAGGTAATCACAAATAAATGTGCATAAGAAGTCATAGTTGGTGATGGCAAACTTTGTTCTTGGTCAGAGAACAGTTAACAGATTATACTTATCTATGGAGAGCTTATGGCAAACTTGCATACTCAATCATAGTAAACATTGATAACTTTCAAAACTATATTCATTCAGATAAAACTTGTACTAAACAAGGAAGAGTAAAAGACATGGTGAAGTAAATCACAATATAATGGTTTGATCACAACAACTCAAATGCTTGCTTGAGATGGAGGGAAATAGGTTTACTGACTCAACATAAAGTAAAAGACAGGCCCTTCGCAGAGGGAAGCATGGATTACTATTTTTGTGCTATAGCTTTTCATTTTGCAAACAAGAAACAATTTTGTCAACGGTAGTAATAAAGCATATGTATTATGTATAAGACATCTTATAAGTTGCAAGCCTCATGCATAGTGTACTAATAGTGCTCGCACCTTGTCCTAATTAGCTTGGATTAACACAGATTATCATTGCATAGCATATGTTTCAACCAAGTGTCACAAAGGGGTACCTCTATGCCGCCTGTACAAAGGTCTAAGGAGAAAGCTCGCATTGGATTTCTCGCTTTTGATTATTCTCAACTTAGACATCCATACCGGGACAACATAGACAACAGATAATGGACTCCTCTTTAATGCATAAGCATTCAACAACAATTATTATTCTCATAAGAGATTGAGGATTAGTTGTCCATACTGAAACTTCCACCATGAATCATGGCTTTAGTTAGCGGCCCAATGTTCTTCTCTAACAGTATGCATACTCAAACCATTTGATTGTGAAAACCGCCCTTACTTCAGACAAGACGAACATGCATAGCAACTCACATGATATTCAACAAAGGTAAAAGAGTTGATGGTGTCCCCAGAAAACATGGTTACCGCTCAACAAGCAACTTACTAAGAAATAAGACACATAAGTACATATTCTTCACCACGATAGTTTTTAAGCTATTTGTCCCATGAGCTATATATTGCAGAGGTAAAGGATAGAAATTTTAAAGGTAGCACTCAAGCAATTTACTTTGGAATGGCGGAGAAATACCATGTAGTAGGTAGATATGGTGGACACAAATGGCATAGGTTTGGGTTGAGGTTTGGATGCACGAGAAGCATTCCCTCTCGATACGAGTCTTTGGCTAGCAAGGTTAATTAGCAAGCACAAAAGTTGAGGGAAACAAACGAATATAGATGTGATAGAAACAATCATGCATCTTTCTTGTAAGCACAAACAATTTTAACTTCAGAATAATAAGCTATGAGCTAACAAGAAAGGAAGACAATGAAACAGTTATATATATTTCTCTTTTCTACTTAAACCTCAAGGTGTTGTTGCTATTGACCAATGCTAAGTTTGCCAAAACCAAATAGACTTACTCAATGCTCCCAAAGTGGTACCAATACTAAAATCAAGATCAATCATATAATAGAAATTGCAAACTAAAATAAGGTGTGCAATATGTAAATGATAAGACTTCTCATTAATATTTCATAACGATAACTCACACCAAGGGATACATAGACAAACTAAAGGAGAGATACTTCCACACTGCAACCCATCTTATATGATAACTTCCCTACTCATGATATGACACTACTTGATAGTAAAAAGTAAAAAGGTAGTGATGAAGTGATACCGCGGCACTCCCCCAAGCTTGGAACAAACCAAGGGGATGCCAATACCGATGATGAATTACTCCTTTGGCGACGGTGGTGATGAATTCCTAACAAGCTTCTCCACAAGCTCCTGAAGCTCATCAATCTTGTACATGAGGTTGCAGATCATCTCCGAATTGTGCTCGACGCGATTAAGAAGTATGTCCGACGGCGAGTCCCAATTCTTGGAGTTATTTCCCCACCCTTCAGCTTCAGACTTTGTCCTTCCTGTAGTGTTAGAACGATCTATATCCCAATTGCTAGGCAATGCTGCCTTGGGAGTCCTTTCAATTTGATTATTGTAAATTAGATTGCGGAAGGGGTTGTAGGTGCCTGGAGGAGATGTCTTTGGAGCTAGGTAGTGACGTGGAACCTTTCCTCCGGTGCGAATTCTTGCGTTCCTCTTTGCACTCGAAAGGGTTCTCCACCACCCTGATGCTTGCGATGGTAGCACGCGGGTGCGCACGCGAGTCTTCCTCCACTTCTTCTTCATCTTCTTCCTTGACGCTCTCGTCCACCTCTTTCCACTCGGGATCTTGAATATCTTCATCCGAAAGCCCCTTGCCTTTGTTGTTGGAGACCATGGTGCTTCTAGATTGAAAACAGATCCTGGCAGAAACAGCTCGAAACAAAACACGTCGAGAAAACGATATACGGACCTCCAGGTGTCCGGGGGATTATATAGAATAAATTTTTATGTCATAAGGAAAGTACTAGGTCGAACCAGAGTCGGAAAGAGGCGACGAGGCGGCCAGCTCATAGGGCGGCGCGGCCTGGCCGGGGCCCGCGCCGGCCTATGGGGGCACCCCTCGTGCGTCTCCTCCACTCCGTTTCGATCTCGTAATTTTTCATATTTTCCAAAAACAGACAAAAATATTGTTCGGAAAGTAAATTGCGAACTTCTCATTACCGATATTGTTACCTATTCAAAGTCGAGTTCTGGCGGACTGTCAATTTGTCCTTTGATGAAAGCCTCCGGTGTTTCCACTCGAATAATATCAACATCAACATTATAAGAATCACCTGAGATATAATGCTTGAGTCTTTGTCCATTCACCACTTGTGTGACATTGCCTTGGAGAGAGCTAATTTTTATTGCTCCTGAACGATACACCTCCTCAACAACATATGGTCCTTCCCATTTCGAGAGTAATTTCCTGCAAAGAATCTGAGACGAGACCGATACAATAGGACTTTATCCCCAATATTAAATTCTCTTTTGATAATCCTTCTATCATGACATTTTTTAACTTTCTCTTTAAAGAGTTTAGCATTTTCATAAGCTTCATTTCTTTCTTCCCTAAAAACTTCACTCTCACTATTCTCCAAATGTTGCTGCAAAGGATTATTAGGAGCAAGAGCAATAGATGCACACTGTTCAACTCTAAAATCATTATTAGACAAATCAGCTTTATAAGGAGTTTTGGTAAATTTAGAGAAGTTAAACTCATAAGATTCACCGAGCAAATTTAGTCAAAATTTTCTCTTTCTTGCAATCTATAATAGCTCCACAAGTATTTAGAAAAGGTCTACCAAAAATGATAGGACAATATTTACTAGCAGCAGAACCAAGTACCAAAAAGTCAGCAGGATATTTAATCTTACCGCATAGAACTTCCACATCTCGAACAATACCAATTGGAGAGATAGTTTCTCTATTAGCCAGCTGAATAACCACATCAATATCCTCAAGTTCACAAGAACCAATTTCGTGCATAATCTCCGTGTAAAGCTCATAAGGAATAGCACTAACGCTTGCACCCATATCGCATAAACCATAATAACAATGATCACCAATTCTAACAGATAGCATAGGAACACTAGTTTGCTTGGGTTTATTAGGATGTGAAACAATATTAGAAGCATCTTCACAGAAAATAATATGACCATCCTCCACATTTTCGAGTCACAAGATCTTTAACTATTGCAACAGTGAGTTCAACTTTTATTTGTTCTTCGAGTTCTATAGGTTTCTTTTCACTTTTATGAACCGCACTATTTATAACGAGTACTCCTTCATTTTAGCGGGGAAAGGAGTTTTTTCAATATAAGCTTCGGGAATAACATGATCCACGAGTTTCAACTACAACACATTTATTTATAGATGAATCAATTTTATCTTTATACGGTTCATGAAACTTATCAAAATTCTTCTTAGGCAATTCATAATGAGAGGCAAAAGTTTTATAAAGATTTGCAGCAACTTGAGAATCAAGACCATAAGTAGCACTCATATTACGAAATTTATCAGTATCCATAAAAGCTTCAATGCATTTGTAATCATAATTTATACTGATTCTCTATCTTTGTCGTTCTCCCATCCTTCAGTATTTTCCTGGATCCGATTAAGAAGGTCCCTTTTAAACTCTTCTTTGTTGCGCGTGAATGATCCAGAACAAGAAGTATCCAGCAAGGTCTTGTCTTCAAAAGAAAGTCTTGCATAGAAATTATCAATAATAACATTACCAGGAAGCTCATGAATGGGGCATTTGAGCATTAAAGACTTCAATCTCCCCCACGCTTGGGCAATACTCTCTCCATCATGAGGACAAAAATTATATATGCGGTTCCGATCCTTATGGATTTCACTTGGAGGATAGAACTTAGAATAAAACCGGGGCACAATATCATTCCATTCAAGAGAATCCCCATTATCCAGTAATTTATACCAATGCGCCGCTTTACCAGACAGCGATATAGAGAATAGTTTCTTCCTCACTTCATCCATAGAAATACCTGCACACTTTAATAAACCGCATAATTCATGTAAGAACAGTAAATGATCTCCAGGGTGGACAGTTCCATCCCCTGTATAACGGTTATCCACTACACGTTCAATAATTTTCATAGGTATTTTGTACGGTATCTCTTCCTCACCTGGCGCCTCATCCACTACCTTTGCAGTAGTAGTAGATTTCCCAAATAAACACTCAAGAGAAGATCTCGCCATAATGAATTATGGCAGCAGGCAGAAATAAAATCAGCACAAACAGTAGAAATTTCCCTTACCAATTCCACTTACCAATAGCGCTTCACTCCCCGGCAACGGCGCCAGAAAAATAGTCTTGATGACCCACAAGTATAGGGGGTGTATCGTAGTATCTTCGATAAGTAAGAATGTCGATCCCAACGAGGAGCGAGAAGGTGTTGACAAGCGGTTTCGATGAAGAATTCACTGTAAATGCTCACAGACAAGTATTCAGGGGGTTTTGATATAGCAGATGAATAAAGTACGAGTAAGTAAAGTGCGAGAGTAACAATTGCAGCGAGTGGCCCAATCCTTTTTAGCACAAAGGACAAGACGGTTTGTTTACTTATAATGACCAAACGTTCTCGAGGACACACGGGATTTTAGTCTAGTGCTTTCGCTACATACGGCTAATTAATCTTCATTGTTTTGATAAGTGTTGTGTGGGTGAACCTACGCTAATGTACCGCCCTTCCTAGGACTAATACATACTTGTGATTATACCCCTTGCAAGCATCCGCAACTACAAGAAAGTAATTAAGATAAATCTAACCACGACCTTAAACTACGAGATCCTGCTATCCCTCCTGCATCGATATACCAACGGGGACTCAGGTTTTTGTCACTCCGGCAACCCCGCAATTGGCAAACGAGTACAAGATGCATTCCCCTAGGCCCATAAAGGTGAAGTGTCGTGTAGTCGACGTTCACACGACACCACTAGAAGAATAACACCACAACTTAAATATCATAACATTGAATATTACTCAACCATACTTCACTACTAACATTTAGACTTCACCCATGTCCTCAAGAACTAAATGAACTACTCACGAGACATCATATGGAACATGATCGGAGGTGATATGATGATGAATAACAATCTGAACATAAACCTTGGTTCAACGGTTTCACTCAATAGCATCAATAACAAGTAGAAATCAACACCGGGAGAGTTTCCCCTATCAAACAATCAAGATCAAACCCAAATTGCTACAGCGGTGACGATGTGCAGCGGTGGAGATGGCGGTGATGATGATGAAGATGATGATGATGATGGTGATGGAGATGATGTCCAGCTCGATGATTGTGACGATGGCGTCGATTTCCCCCTCCGGGAGGGAATTTCCCCGGCGGAACTCAGCCTGCCGGAGAGCTCTTTTCTCTCTGGTGTTCTCCGCCTCGCCGAGGCGGCTGTGACGCTCCGCGACTCTTTTCCTGGGGCTTAGGTTTTCGGGACGAAGGCGTACGCGAAGAAAAGGAGGCGAGAGGGGCTGTGGGCCCCCTCCTCACTGGGCGGCGCGGCCAGGCCCTGGGCCACGCCGGCCCATGGGGTGGGCCCACCTCGGGTCCCCTCAGCTTCCCCTTCTGGCTTCCTTCGTCATCTGGAAAAATAGGATTTTTGGTATAATTTCCTTCGACTGTTGATCTTCCGAAATATTGCATTCTGACGGTGTTATCACCAGAATTTGACCGGATCAGAGGTGGGCCGCGATTGGAGATGGGCTTGAAGAATATACATGGAAGAAATACATGAATCGGCCTTGTATACAAAGTTTGGGCTAGTTTGCCCGTGTATCTGTAACATAGTAGGATACGTGTCGGTCAGATAGAGTTTGGGCTCGTGCCCGGTTGGGATTATTCCCACGATTAGAAAGTCTACGGACTATAAATATGTATCTAGGGTTTATGAAATAAACAACAATCACGTTCACCACAAACCAATCTAGGCGCATCGCCAACTCCCTTGTCTCGAGGGTTTCTTCCGGTAAGCATCATGCTGCCTAGATCGCATCTTGCGATCTAGGCGATACTCGTTTATTCGCCGTTCATGCGTTGCTCGTGCTGAAGCCTTGTTGATGGCGAGCAACGTAGTT
The DNA here is from genome assembly GCF_022539505.1 of Lolium rigidum. Taxonomy (NCBI): domain Eukaryota; kingdom Viridiplantae; phylum Streptophyta; class Magnoliopsida; order Poales; family Poaceae; genus Lolium; species Lolium rigidum. The sequence goes on along the minus strand of NC_061513.1, from coordinate 113,276,077 downwards.
ATCATAGATGTTTTAGGGTTAGCATTGTTCATCGTATCATATGCTCTCGTCGTGCGACCCTTAGACATCTAGCCACCCTTACACCTATCTTGGGTGTAAGGGCGGCACCCCGCTTGATCATTATTTAGTAGATCCGATCCGTTATGATTGCTCCTTGTTCTTCAAGGATTAGTTTAATATCTCGCATAGTTAGGCCTTACAAACGGGTTGAAGGATCCAGAGTGGCGCGTAGGGTGTAGTTTGCTAGCCCTAGACAGGATGTTCCGAGGATCAACTTCGTGTTGGTTTTTAGGCCTTGCCTAGGGTCGGTTTACGATCACCGTGCGTGGCCGCCGGGCTCAATCACGAGTAGGATGTTCCGATTATGCGGTGAAAACCCTAAATCGTAGTAGGTCGTTTTAGCTTTGTTTTGATCAAGCAGGACCACCATCCGATCGTACACCTCGTACGCATCATGGGTGGATCGGCCCTGAGCCGATTCACACGACAACCCGAGAGCCGATCGAGGCTCGTATTTAATGTTTACGTGCATGCCATGCAGGAAACTAAGAGAGGCACATCCAACACCTTCCCGACCAGGTATAGGTCGGTGGCACGCCCTGCATCAGCATCGGACGTGCGTGCCGAGTCTTTGCGGGCCGTCGCTCGGAGGGACCAGGGCCAGCCCGCAGTCCCGGGAGCCTCCCGGCTCTACCGTGTTGCCCGTCGCTGCTCGCCGGTGGGTTTCTGACCGCAACACATTCGGCACGCCCGGTGGGACAATCTTCGACATCAACCGCATCGCCATCTACATCCGAGATGGCGGAAGGCACTCCGACTCACGTACGAGGATCCGACCGAGGAGCTCAAGAAGAAGTATGACGAGGTCAAAGCGATCCTCGAAGCCGACCTCATCGGCTCTTTTCACGGAACCCGCTCACATGGCATCGGATGGAAAGGGTTCTCACCCGAAGGCGCGCTCGATGGAGTGGACCCGTCCGCCCCGTCGAAGAACGCACCAGTGTCGCCGCGTCGGAGATTAACTTCATGGTAGCTCATTCGCTACACCGCCATTCCGAGAGCCTCGGTGAACACTTTGGAGCGTGTCGCTCTTCGCGTGATCCGAGAAATCATGAAGCATCGCTACTCTCCGTCAGGACCAGCTCTAGGGACTCACCAAGGAGAGATGCCACTCAGTCCCGTCCACCGCTGCCATTCGCGTTGGCAGCACCGTGAAGTGCTGAATTCACCGGCATACGTCGTCTACAAGATCGGTGGTGACCCTAGCGACTACCGGTTCTTGCATGAGGCGCCTAAGGAGATCCCTCACGGATACACGTGCACATACGTGCCGACCGCAAGAATCGGGCCCTCACAAACCGGACCGCAACAGCAGGGACTTCGGAACAACAGGAGGAACTTCGGGGACAGATCTTGAGAAGCGGACGTGGCTAGCCAAGTACGCCACCCCGATAAACCTCCGCAGCCCAACTCCTGCAGCTTGGCTCGTAGCTTGAGAAGCAAGCATGGTTGGCTAAGTATGCCACTCCGGCAAATCTTCGTAGTTCGACTCCTGCAGCCAGCACCGCGGATCGGATCGAGTACAATCTTGAGAGACCGGTTCGGCATGGTGCCGAAGAGGAGGGCAATCGGCTATTCCAAGCCGTACCCCAACGAGTACGAGTTGATCCCACTACCACCCAAATATCGGCTCCCCGAATTCTCCAAATTTAGTGGATCGGATGGTTCCAGCTCAATCGAGCATGTGAGCCGATATTTGGCACAGCTGGGCACGATCTCGACGATCGGATGAGCTGCGTGTGAGGTTCTTCGCACGGTCCCTCACAGATCGGCTTTCGGGTGGTACGCATCGCTGCCACCGGACTCAATCCGGACTTGGAAGCGCTTGGAGGAGCAGTTCCACATGCGGCATCACTCGGAGGCTTCCGAGGCTGGCATTGCCGATCTAGCACAAGTACGACGTAAGCGCGGAGAAACCGTGTCGAATACATCCAGCGCTTCGTAAACGTTAGGAACCGATGCTATTCGGCTCGTGTGACCGAAAAAGAAGCGATCGAGTTGGCGGTGGTAGGTCTCATATCACCGATCAAGGATGTGGCCTCCCAAGCGAGTACCCTTCACCGGCGCACATGGTGCGGAAGCCGTCATCGTATGAGCAGCGCCACCCGGACGTTTACCGGGATAAATTCAAACGTGCGGTGGTCCCGGTTGAGGCGAGATGAAGATGAAGGCTCGCGGGAGATCGAGGAGGTAGCGATGGCTGAATGGACTCGGGGGCAAGCCCCGTGTCCTGTAAGTGGGTTAAGCCACAAGGTCCTCCAAGAGGGTTTGACTTCGATGTCACCAAGGCTGAGCAAATTTTCGACCTCTTACTTAAGGAGAAACAGCTAAAGGTACCCGAAGGCCACAAGATCCCCACGGCGCAGGAGCTGAATGGAAAGCCATACTGCAAGTGGCATAACACGTTCACCCACGCCACCAACGACTGCAGGGTGTGGCGTCAGCAGGTCCAAATGGCGATAGAACAAGGGCGTCTAATTTTCAGCCAGTACGCCATGAAGGTTGACACACACCCCTTCCCCGCCGTTAACATGGTGGAGTACGCTTACCCTGAGAAGGGCCAGCCAAGTTTATCCTTCAACATCAACATGGTAGGACTTGGGCACCACTCTGGTAAGGACGGAGATGAGGGCAGCTGCTCTCATAGCAAGGACACAGAGGAAGCCGTTCCACGCGATCGGCTCCGTCACGATGGCAATTGGCAAGCGCTACATCACAGAGGGAGAAGTGAGGAACGTAAGATATCAGCGACCTCTCTCTGATCACCTCCTCAACAAGTATGTGAGTCAATATGACCAACGCCGACGGTATAACAGCGAGGACGAAAGGGATCGTCTAGCTAGGGATGCCAGGAGACATCGTCGGCATGATTGCGACGAGGAGAGATATGAGCGCCACGCCAAGGAAAAGTCGAGAGAGCAAGACGACGTGGATAGGCACTCGGGACCTGTCCCTTCTTCGGACACTCGCTGGGATTCAGGAATGAGCCGATTGCCTACAATCGGCAACTGCCCAGAATGTAAACAGAAGAAGAAGGATGTAGCTAAGGTGTCCGTGTTCAAACGTCTAGGGCCTCTCCCGCCTCGGAACAAGCACGCTGAGTCCTCTCGGGTGGAAGATCTCGAAGAATTAGAAGACGATGATGATGAAGAAGAAGATAAGTACCACCGGCCGAGATGGTGCCCTGATGGACTCAGCCGTTCCCAAAAGCGTAGGGTTCAACGACTACATGGTTTGGAGGAAGCCGAGAGGTTATACCTGCACACGTTGAGGAAGGCGCGGCCTGATCTGGCCGCTAAAATTCAGCGAACCCTGGACGAAGAAGGTCGGCCACAAAGGAAAGAGTGGCGCCCCGGACAAAAGAAAGCCGATGATGAAACGTCGGCCGGCACAAACATGGTGTTCATCCTTCCGACGGAGTTTAGTGCTCCGGGATTAGACGAAGCACCTGTGGCGCAACTTGACTGCGGCCCACGGCCGGTTATCTTTGAGAAGCCACGAGAAAGAAGCTACAGACACCTGAAGGCCTTGTACTTGCGAGGCTATATCAATGGGCAGCCTGTCAACAAGATGCTGGTAGACACCGGAGCGGCAGTCAACATTATGCCGTACTCCATGCTACGTCGGTTGGGACGCTCTAGCTCGGATCTGATCAAGACCAATGTGACACTGAGCGATTTCAACGGCCAAGCATCTGACGCACAAGGTGTTCTCGAACGTGGATCCGACCGTAGGGAGAAAAACCATCCCTACGACGTTCTTTATTGTCGACGAGCAAGAGCACCTATGCTCGTCCTGCTAGGAAGAGATTGGATCCACGCCAATCGTTGCATTCCATCCACGATGCACCAATGCTTGATACAGTGGGATGGAGATGAAGTAGAGGTCGTCCACGCAGATGATTCAGCCGAGATTTCAACGGCTGGCATGAACGTTTGGGAGACAACAGGCCAAGAGCCACTCTCAGGCATCAATTTGGACGACTGCGAGTGCATTGACGTGGCGAAGGACGGGGTAAGACTGGTCTTATCCACCGGCCTGACCGTGTAACAAGAGCAACATCTATGGACAAACGTGGCGATGCCGATCCGTGTGATCGGCCCCAAGGATCTATGGAGGAACATCGCAAAACCTTCATTGAGCGATTCGATCAACATGGAGGCCGATTCCGGCAATCGGCCAAAATTATCATCACCATGCGTTCGCCCGGGTTCAACGTCGATCTAATGGGCAATGGGTTTACGTCGGTCGATGAGTCGGAAGAAGTCAACACTGGTCCTAACAGAGCCGACGTTCACATATAGTGCCTTGGCTAACCACAGAGCCGATATCAGCAGTTACCTGGAAGAATCGGCTCGGGGGGCACCTAATCAGATGAACATGTGCGACAGATGAACATGTGCAGTGAAATATTGGGGGCCGATAGAAAAATCGGCCAGTAATTTTTTTTTTCATAATGTACAGCCGATGCACGGACATCGACTTTAGAGCTAAGGAACAAAGCCGATGCACGGCCATCGACTCTAGTGGCGTGTTCAAGACACGAGGGCTTCCAACTCCGTGCGCAAGGTTGCCAGTTCAGCGGTCTTGTCGGAGGAGTTTTGGGCGTACAAGACAACCTTGTCGGAGGAATTTTGGTTTCTAAGCCGCCGGTGATCATCTGCGAGTATCGGCTTTCAACGGAAGAAAGGTGGTCGGCTCGGGCTGGCTCGCATGGTAGCTTTCTCGGATGTGATCGAGCTCGAGTCCATTTGTCTGAATTGCATGTCCTCATCAATGTTTTCGCCTTGACTGAGGCTCGGGGGGCAGCTGACCTGGTAGATGCTCTGTTTTTAGAAGCCGATTGGAGTGTCATCGGCTGGTCTTGCGTCGCAATCTTCTTCAAAGGTGTTGAGTTCTTGCGAAAAGGATCGCCGGAGCTGGGATCCATCATCACCGATAGGGAGTTGGCTCCGGGCCATCCCGGTTGCTCGCAAAGAAACGAAGCAGGGTTATAAAGTATCACCGAGGAGATTTGCGAGCGGGTGATATCCGATTCCGCGAAGTATCGGCTTCAGCGTCAAGTCGTTTCAACAGCGGTTCTAGGGCTCTCTTAAAGGCATTGGTCTTCCACATTGTCCACCAGAGCTCAAAGTCATCGGTTGAAAAGATGAAGGATAGATCGTGAGGAACCGATGCGTTGACCTCGGCTTATTGAGCATTGACCGAGTTTACAATCACTCCGTAGTCAAAGAGATGAAGGCGGATTATGAGGGACCGATGCGTTGCCATCGGCTCATTGAGCATTGGCTAAGTGGACAATCGGCAAAGTCGGTATGAGGGGAAATCGGCTAAATTAGCATAAAGGAAATCGGCAAAATCAAATTGGGGAAATTCTTCATTGATAAACGAGATTTCTTACATAAAGAGCTGATTGCTCTCAAAAGGAAGTACTAGGGGATACATTGCCCCATCTACTACTACTGATCCTATGCTAGGGGTCCTATCTACGGGCCGTCGCTTCCCTCGTCGTCGCCATCGTCGCCGCTGTCGGCGCTACTCCCGGCGGGCTCGTCGTCGCCGCTGTAGCGGCTGCCGGCAGGACCCTCGTTGTCCTCGTCTTCCTCGTCAGCATCGTCGTCGTCGCTGTCGAAGTCGCTGAGGTTCCCCGGCCGGGGCAGAAGCGCTTGGCCGGCGGTTCGTCGGAGGAGGTGTCGTTCTCCTCCTCCTCCTCCTCCTCGGAGAAGGTGAAGTCATCACAGGAGAAGCGATCGTCATCGCTCTCCTCCTCCGTCTCCCCGTCGGCGAGGAAGCGGAGGTCACTTTCCCCGTCGGTCGAGGACTTGTCGTCCTCAGACCAGATGGAGAAGTCGTGACTGGGCTCATCCCCGGCTTCGATGGCGCGGCGGATGTTGGCCGCGTGGGCCTCCTCCGGGTCCCACTCCGGCGTCGGCTCGCGGGAGGAGGAGGATTTGATGGAAAGACCCGATGAGGTAGAGGAGGAAGAAGACATGGTGGCGCAGGAGGGCTTTTGGAGTGCTAATGCGAAGGGGATGAAGAAGCGAACTGTTTGGAACGGTTAAATAAAAGGGGATATAGTGGAGATTCAATGCCACGAGCAGCTTCGAGGAAGTGGTGCCCAACAAAACAAAAAAATTGCCGGGTCACGCGGAGAAGTGGAAGAGGCAAGGCATCATGATGAAGGATACTGCGACGGTTCCGCTCTCGCCACGACATGACCCGACGAAGAAAAAGCGAGTGATTTTGGAATTGACATTTCCAAAACCAGGGGGGCATGTGTTATCACCGGAATTTGACCGGATCGGAGGTGGGCCGCGATTGGAGATGGGCTTGAAGAATATACATGGAAGAAATACATGAATCGGCCTTGTATACAAAGTTTGGGCTAGTTTGCCCGTGTATCTGTAACATAGTAGGATACGTGTCGGTCAGATAGAGTTTGGGCTCGTGCCCGGTTGGGATTATTCCCACGATTAGAAAGTCTACGGACTATAAATATGTATCTAGGGTTTATGAAATAAACAACAATCACGTTCACCACAAACCAATCTAGGCGCATCGCCAACTCCCTTGTCTCGAGGGTTTCTTCCGGTAAGCATCATGCTGCCTAGATCGCATCTTGCGATCTAGGCAGTACTCGTTTATTCGCCGTTCATGCGTTGCTCGTGCTGAAGCCTTGTTGATGGCGAGCAACGTAGTTATCATAGATGTTTTAGGGTTAGCATTGTTCATCGTATCATATGCTATCGTCGTGCGACCCTTAGACATCTAGCCACCCTTACACCTATCTTGGGTGTAAGGGCGGCACCCCGCTTGATCATTATTTAGTAGATCCGATCCGTTATGATTGCTCCTTGTTCTTCAAGGATTAGTTTAATATCTCGCATAGTTAGGCCTTACAAACGGGTTGAAGGATCCAAGTGGCGCGTAGGGTGTAGTTTGCTAGCCCTAGACAGGATGTTCCGAGGATCAACTTCGTGTTGGTTTTTAGGCCTTGCCTAGGGTCGGTTTACGATCACCGTGCGTGGCCGCCAGGCTCAATCACGAGTAGGATGTTCCGATTATGCGGTGAAAACCCTAAATCGTAGTAGGTCGTTTTAGCTTTGTTTTGATCAAGCAGGACCACCATCTGATCGTACACCTCGTACGCATCATGGGTGGATCGGCTCCTTGAGCCGATTCACGAGACAACCCGAGAGCCGATCGAGGCTCGTATTTAATGTTTACGTGTATGCCATGCAGGAAACTAAGCGAGGCACATCCAACACCTTCCCCGACCGGGTATAGGTCGGGTGGCACGCCCTTGCATCAGCATCGGACGTGCGTGCCGAGTCTTTGCGGGCCGTCGCTCGGAGGGATCAGGGCCAGCCGCAGTCCTGGGAGCCTCCCGGCTCTACCGTGTTGCCCGTCGCTGCTCGCCGGTGGGTTTCTGACCGCAACAGACGGTGCTTTTTCCAGCAGAATCCTGGCTCCGGTGCTCGATCCTCCAATAATCATGAAACATGCAAAATAGATGAAATAACATAAGTATTATGTCCAAACATGAAATATATCAATGAATAACAACAAATTATGATATAAAATAGTGATGCAAATTGGACGTATCACCCAGCCCTCCGCCTCCTCCATCTCGGAGGTGCGAATGGCCGCATGGAGGTGCGGCCACTCGCCTCCTCCTCCGCCGCCGAGATCATCAGCGCAGCGCCTAGGTCCGGGTCCTCCTCCGAGGACTCGGGCTTCACCTCGAGCAGCAGAGGCGGCGGTTGCGGCAATGCCTCGCCGCCGCGGGCGGCCTCTCCGATGTGGAGGCCGCCTCGGTTTCCTCCCGCAGGCCGCAGCGCCGACGGACGACGGCGGCCGCTGCTCGCCTCGTCGTCGTTGGCGGAAGCGAACCGTCGCTTGGCCATGGCGGCGGTTTCGCTGCGGGAGTGGAGTGGGGACCGGAGTGGAGGGCCGGATCCCCTCCGGTCCCCATTTAATAGCCTCCCCGGTCACCGACGAGTGGGCCCAAGGGAGACGAGGCGACTCGAGCGCCGGACGCGAGCGGACGGCGCGTGCCATCCGCGGCCACGCAAACCTAGCCCGGATTTGGGCCGGGTTTGCGTCGTTTCGGATGCCGCGGCCGTCCGCTTTACGGTGCGTCCCGCGTTGGGCCGCGTTTTGGGCGCGGTTTGGGTCGCCCTGTTGGAGATGTCTTAAGGACGCAATTCTTCCAGACAGGCCGCAGAACCACTTGTGACCCAAAAAAAAAAAACAGTGTAGTTAATTCGGTCTTGGGCCAGGGGTAGTAGAAATGAGGCTTAAACTAACTTCCTAACAATCCGGCAATAAAGGCCCATGTCGTCCATTCGCTGCACCTTTTTTGCGATAATTTAGGCTCCCTTTTTTCTCAGAACTCACAGCAGTACACGCGGCCGCGACCCCATCCTCCCAAGTCCCCCAACCCTAGCCGCCAGGAGCTGAGGAGCAAGCAAGGCAGTGCGCGATGCGGCGATCGGCGATGGCGCTCCGCTCGACGGCGGACCGGTGCTTCGGCCACCACTCACCGGTTAGTTCTTCACCACCATGTGTCTCCTCCTGCCTTGTATGCTCCGGCCATGTCGCCCGTCCCCCAGGTCCCTCTTCCTCTTCGGCGAGCGACCAGTAGCTCCTCCAACCGCAGTACTATAGGTCTTCCATGAGTCATCCTTCCGTCTGTAGGTTTTCCTCCTCTAACCGGAAACACAACCGAATTTCGGGTTCCTAAGAACTGCCAGATTAGTTCGTCAGTCATCTTCCAAAAAACGCAAGTACTTAGAAAACTAAGTAACAGATCCGGAAAAAAAAATTGCGCACATACATCAACGAACACAGTTTAAAGTTTTTCCTGTAACGTATCGTGATGATATTTGGGCATCTGGCCTATATTGATGATGTACATAACTTGCCCGCCTTTTGGTAGCTGGGGATTTGGCTTAGTCTCAGCTGTTTTGCTTCATTTCTGCGCACGACTGTGACAAAGAAACTTGTTGTTAGCAGACTTGTTCCATTGTTTTTTTGTCGGTAAAGTGGATTTGTGCTCGGTATGCTTTAGCTAGAAGCCGCACCATTACAATATAGTAGCGTCCAACATGTCCAGGCAGAGATTACATCACTTCGTCCATACTGGTATAGGATTTAACATAGTTGTCGTAGCATTTGATACGAAAAAACTAAGTTTGAGATCCGTCTTCCTACACCTTGCTGCAAGTGTTCTGCTTGTCTCCATGTCAACTTAGTTTGGTCCACACAGCCAAACGGAGTGGTGTGATATCCTATTCCTGAGAAGGTACCGACCACTGTATATCTTGATCATCGCATGAAAATTTCCCTAAACTATCATTGTACCATGAACTATGCAACAAGTCATACTAGTTATTAAATGATGATACACTGCCTCAGCAGCCCAATTCTGAAACCAGCCTTTGGTTGTTGCATTCTCAATTTCTCATGTATTCCAAGAGTAGTCATTTTTCTGTCTTTCGACCTTTTTTCCAACTTCTGTTTTAACTTTATGCAGATCACGATCATTGTTTACTTCCCTACTCTTCGTAGATCTGACAAAACAAATGCTCAAAGTTTAGATTTATATAATACATCACAAAGCAACATATATCTTGTTCCATTTTAACTTCTGACTGCTCCTTTAACTTGTTTGTTTTTCAGTTGACAAACGTTATTCAATCAACGTTCAGTGCAAATGCTTGTTCAAGATGGGGAAGTCTTGCAAGAACTTTCAGGTAATTACCTCATCTTGGTTTACACAATCTGAAGGAGATGTTTGCAGTATGCATCTAACTTCTCCGTGTTCTTTTTTTTTTCTGTTACAGTGCAAAACCAATTGGAAATGAGGTTATTGGAATTGATTTGGGGACAACGAATTCCTGTGTTTCTGTTATGGAGGGAAAGGTGAGTGGTTCTTGTATATATGCTCTTCTGCTGTGCTTTCTTTTCAGCTTCTTAAACAATGTGCTTACATAAACGAGAAAATGGCTGCAGAGTGCAAAAGTGATAGAGAATTCAGAAGGCACTAGGACGACACCATCAGTTGTTGCTTTCAGTCAAAAGGGGAGCGGCTTGTTGGAACTCCGGCCAAACGTCAATCTGTGACAAACCCACAGAATACCTTCTTTGGTACGAAGCGTATGATAGGACTTGGTCGTCGTCTAACTTGCAACCGAAGCCGAGGGGAAATCCACCCAGCGGCGGAGATGAGTGGCGGTGGCGCGAGGAGGGTTCTGGAGGCGTGGAGGCTCGGGGTGGTCAAGTACGGCGACGCCCTCAAGCTCCAGGAGCGGCTCGTCGCCGACCGGCGGGCCGGCCGGGTCCCGGACCTCGTCCTCTCGCTGCAGCACCCGCCGACCTACACCTTCGGCAAGCGCCGCACCGACCACAACCTGCTGGTGCCGGAGTCCAGCCTGGGGGCCCTCGGCGCCGAGCTCCACCGCACGGAGCGGGGCGGCGACGTCACCTTCCACGGCCCGCGCCAGGCCGTGCTCTACCCCATCCTCTCGCTCCGGGACGTCGGCCTCGGCGCGCGGAGGTACGTCGAGGGGCTCGAGGCCGCCATGGTCGAGGTCGCCTCGCTCTACGGCGTCGAGGCGCGGCCGGGGGGCCGCTGCACCGGCGTCTGGGTCGGGGACAGGAAGATCGGGGCCATCGGGGTCAGGATCTCCTCCGGGTTCACCTCCCATGGCCTCGCCTTCAACATCGATCCTGATTTGGGCTACTTCAAGCACATCGTGCCATGCGGCATCGCCAACAAGGATGTCACGTCGTTGCGGCAGGAGGCAAAAGTGGAACTCCCTCCTGACGAGGTGATCCATCATCAGCTCGTGCAGAGCTTGGCCAAAACCTTCCGGTTCAGCCATGTTGAAGTCAAGGATGATTCCGAGTGCACAGAGATGGTTTACTCAGCTGCTGCGCAACAATGATGTGTATTTTACTCTGTATACTGGGAATTCTTCTCAATACATACATTGTTATAAATTTGGCTTTGAATAACGGAGATGGATGCGGAGATGGATGCGGAGGCCGGCGAGGCTGGGCGTCAGCGTTCCCCCGCGGCGCCCTTCGTCAGGTCGTCATCGCGTCTCGGCGCGGCCCAGAGCTTCGACGGCGCGCTCAGAGTTGAGCCTGTTCTTTTCCCTCCTACTGTACTTCCCAATCGCGCCGCATGGCGTGCATGCCTCTAGATTCTGGTCTGACCATTACGTTTTGAGCTGCAGGAGCTCAAGGATCTGAGGTTCCAGCTGCACCAGGCGGCGGACTGCTGCGAGAAGGCGTTCCTCGGCACCGAGCAGAAGAGGCTGTAAGTGCAGACCTTCCGTCGATTATTTCATTCCAACACATTTTCTTTCCTTTCTTCCTCTCGTGGAGCCGATGGCCGCGTGTAAGTTCAATTTCTTGCCCGTGGTGAAGGATCCTGGACAGCACGAAGAGCTACATCTGCGATGCGGTTGTGACGGTGATTGATCACCTCGGAACTGTTTTATCCAAGCTCGAGCACCAGCTGGAGGACAAGACCGAGGTCACGCAAACAGAGCAAAAGATCACCTTCCTCAAACAGGTTGGCATCCTATCTGCTTGTACTCGCTGTAATAAATTGTGTATGGCATGAAGAGAGCTCGTGTAATTACCTGAAAAAAATTGGAGTGTAGAATGCGCCATATGTGATGATGAAACAGTGAATTGATGAACATCGACCAAATTGAACCTTGCTATACTCACTGAATTTGTATGATTCCTGACTGTACCAGAGGCTTCTGACATGCGAACAGTATGCAATTTCTCTCAACCTATTGGCTCTACGTATGGACACTGGCGCCGTTCAATACCATCGCCGTTACCTCTCGCAATGTACAGTTTTCAAGCTTTGTTTGATTCTACATGATGAACCTGCAGAATACTTCAGCTCAGCTATGATTTTACTAACTAGTACCACTTCTTCACTCCAGCTACGGAGACAAACAATAAGGAAAATGTTACTGATTCAAGGTTTGTTATATACTCCAGTTCAAGTTATTTCACTTTCTTTGAACCTATTAGTATTATATATCTGCGATTTGCATCAGTGTATGACATTATTAGCATTGTCACACAGCAGGGGTCACCCGGTGCCTGGAGCCAATCGCACTCTGAAGCCATATGATGTTGAGTCAACCATCGGTAATTTTCTTGGGAAATGAAAAATATTTGGAATGATTGTGTATCTTCCACGTAAATTTGTTCTGCTTTCTTGCCATTCTGAAGAGAAGAAATGGTGTATTCTGTGCACTGCTAAAAATCCCCAAATATACATGGAAAAATATACCCCCTTTCTATGTCTGTGACAATAAAAGAACCAGCTGAAGAGCCCATTCTCCTCTCCTATGTCCCAATTTTCAGCACGACCTCAACTCGCTTTCCTGGATTTACAAATAACAGCAGCTAGTTGTTTTCAGCTGTTTTAAGCTTACTTTATGCATACAATCGCTGTCGATTTACCGAATATATGTTGATATGGTGTTCTTATTAGGGAGGGAAGTTACCGTGGCAGTTGCAGACGTTGGAAACCCAGCATCCATAACAAGGTCATTTTCCTTCAGAGCAGAGGTATCCTACATTCAATCAATCATGTATTTGTTCACTTCAATAGCAATATGTACTCTAAACACTATTTACACCATAAAATCAGCACGATACTGCTTACGTGTGTAAGTTTTATTCAGTCATGCACAGAGCAATACAAGTTAACAAGTACGAACTTGCTTCCTTTCTTTCTACCTTGGTGCGTAAGAAAATTTCCTCTGAAATATTAGCAGGATGCTCACATTGCTCCAGGCGTTCATAAGAAGAAGAAAGCCAGCCACCGCAGCAACATCTTGGCATTCCTCAAGAGAAGTAAGCAGCATGCATAAGAGTGAGAACCTCCACTGGATACAGTTAGAAATGCAATGGCCATTGGTGTGACTGCCAGATGTTTTGCTGACCATGCGTGTCCAATGCTCTGTAACAGAATGTAAATATACTTTGAGTTCTGCACTCCTGCACGGATGTGTAGAAAATTAAAGTTCAGGGGCCAAGCTGAACATTCTTGCAGCATCAAGGGGGAACACACACGCTCATTTAATTTAGATCATGTACAAGGGACAGGTTTACTAGATCGACAACATGGTGTCCTTCTAGTTCGGCAGGCATAGCTAGCCAAGCATGTCCAAAAACACCCCTTTTGGTTCTCCTCTCGATTTCTCGGTGCCTTAATTAATCTGTTGCCATGTATGTGAAAACCATAGTTTCCATTTCTTCTTTATTTTAAGCAAACGATCTAATTTTAGTAATTACTCAAACAAAGTGCATCAAACACTGAACATGAATAATGAACGCCCCAGATATAACCATTAAAAGTTACATTGAAGAAGCCTCAAGCTTTACTTTCTTACCTTGGTTTTCTTCCATTGTGCTCTCCATGAAAAAAAAAACCCGAATAAGACCAACATTGCACAACTAGCCTCAAAGGATTTTAATAACCATATGATTATCGAAAATTGTATTTGCCCCCTAGCTACATTGATCTCTTCATTAAAAAAATCAAAACCATATTATAAGTTTTAAAAAAATCTAAAATAAATTTAGACATGATCAATGATGTAATTGACAAGCATGAAAAATCTTAGTGCAGAATTATTTGTATTGTAGGATGCACGAAAAATGAGAAAACTTATAAAATATGTAGATTTGAAATATGTATACCAAGATCCACACTTTTGTCATTTTTGCGTAGCTTAGAATGCAAAGCCTTTGATATCACTTTTGTCATTTTGTGTAGCTTAGAATACAAAGTATTTGAAATTAATATTTTTCCAGCTTTTGGGATACATCATTAGCTAATCTGGATATAGTTTTAAAAACTATTAAAAACGTATAAATATATTTTAATTTTCAAAAAATAACAGGATGACCTGAGCCCAGGAGATGTAAGGGAATCTCCAACCGCGCGACCCAAACGGACGCGCTGGGCCGTCCGGTTTGGGCCGTTCGGGTGGCCGACGGACACGCGGACGTAGCGCATAATCGTAGAATCACGAAAAAAAGAGAAAAGTGGCAAATTGAAATGAAATTTCATTCAACATATGCCCTATTTTGGGCAAATTTGTACATAGCCCTATTTTGGGCAAATAACTAACAAAATAAGCCCCTATATGGGCTTTTAAATTTAAACTAATAAAACCCCTCTATTAGGGTTTGGTCGGCGGCGCGGTGGCCGCCAGTGCGCCGCCTAGCCCCTGTGGGCGTCGTCGGCGACGTCGTCGTCGTGGACGACGTCCCCGGGCGGCGAGGCGCTGTTGTGGCTCAACCGCGCCAGGGACTCCGGCCACGGAGACCACAGGGCCTCCTCCCAGGCCGAGTGGGGGTCCGGAGCCACCCGAGGCTGCGGCGGCGCACGGAGCAGCGCCTCCTCCCTGAGGCGCTGCTGCCTCTCCTGCCAGGCGCGGCACCTGGCCTCCTCCCGCCGCGCCGCCTCCTCCTCCTCCCGTCGTGCCTGGCGGGCCTGGGCGTAGAGCTCCCGGTGATGACCCACAAGTATAGGGGGTGTATCGTAGTATCTTCGATAAGTAAGAATGTCGATCCCAACGAGGAGCAGAAGGTGTTGACAAGCAGTTTCGATGAAGAATTCACTGTAAATGCTCACAGACAAGTATTCAGGGGGTTTTGATATAGCAGATGAATAAAGTACGAGTAGGTAAAGTGCGAGAGTAACAATTGCAGCGAGTGGCCCAATCCTTTTTAGCACAAAGGACAAGCCGGTTTGTTTACTTATAATGACCAAACGTTCCTGAGGACACACGGGATTTTAGTCTAGTGCTTTCGCTACATACGGCTAATTAATCTTCATTGTTTTGATAAGTGTTGTGTGGGTGAACCTACGCTAATGTACCGCCCTTCCTAGGACTAATACATACTTGTGATTATACCCCTTGCAAGCATCCGCAACTACAAGAAAGTAATTAAGATAAATCTAACCACGAGTCTTAAACTGCGAGATCCTGCTATCCCTCCTGCATCGATATACCAACGGGGGCTCAGGTTTCTGTCACTCCGGCAACCCCGCAATTGGCAAACGAGTACAAGATGCATTCCCCTATGCCCATAAAGGTGAAGTGTCGTGTAGTCGACGTTCACACGACACCACTAGAAGAATAACACCACAACTTAAATATCATAACATTGAATATTACTCAACCATACTTCACTACTAACATTTAGACTTCACCCATATCCTCAAGAACTAAACGAACTACTCACGAGACATCATATGGAACATGATCGGAGGTGATATGATGATGAATAACAATCTGAACATAAACCTTGGTTCAACGGTTTCACT
Organism: Lolium rigidum; assembly: GCF_022539505.1. Classification (NCBI taxonomy): domain Eukaryota; kingdom Viridiplantae; phylum Streptophyta; class Magnoliopsida; order Poales; family Poaceae; genus Lolium; species Lolium rigidum. The sequence goes on along the minus strand of NC_061513.1, from coordinate 113,260,632 downwards.
CAATAGCATCAATAACAAGTAGAAATCAACACCGGGAGAGTTTCCCCTATCAAACAATCAAGATCAAACCCAAACTGCTATAGCGGTGACGATGTGCAGCGGTGGAGACGGCGGTGATGATGATGAAGATGATGATGATGGTGATGGAGATGATGTCCAGCTCGATGATGGTGACGATGGCGTCGATTTCCCCCTCCGGGAGGGAATTTCCCCGGCGGAACTCAGCCTGCCGGAGAGCTCTTTTCTCTCTGGTGTTCTCCGCCTCGCCGAGGTGGCTGTGACGCTCCGCGACTCTTTTCCTGGGGCTTAGGTTTTCGGGACGAAGGCGTACGCGAAGAAAAGGAGGCGAGAGGGGCTGTGGCCCCCCCTCCTCACTGGGCGGCGCGGCCAGGCCCTGGGCCGCGCCGGCCCATGGGGTGGGCCCTGTAGGATAACGTTGCATAGAAAACAAAAATTTTCCTACCGCGAACACGCAATCCAAGCCAAGATGCAATCTAGAAGACGGTAGCAACGAGGGGATATCGAGTCTCACCCTTGAAGAGATTCCAAAGCCTACAAGATGAGGCTCTTGTTGCTGCGGTAGACGTTCACTTGCCGCTTGCAAAAGCGCGTAGAAGATCTTGATCACGATCGCTTCCGGCGCCACGAACGGGCAGCACCTCCGTACTCGGTCACACGTTCGGTTGTTGATGAAGACGACGTCCACCTCCCGTTCCAGCGGGCAGCGGAAGTAGTAGCTCCTCTTGAATCCGACAGCACGACGGCGTGGTGTCGGTGGCGGTGGAGAACTCCGGCGGAGCTTCGCTAAAGCACGCGGGAGCTATGGAGGAGAGAGGGGGCGGCTAGGGTTTGGGAGGGGTGGCCGGCCTCAAGGGGGTGCGGCCAACTTGTGGCTTTGGTGTGTCCGGCCCCCTCCCCTATGCCCCTCATTATATAGGTGGATTCCCAAGAGTTGGTCTCCAAGTCTTCGAATAAGACCCGAACCAAAAACCTTCCATAGGGAGGGGAAAACCTAGCCTAGCTAGGACTCCCACCAAGGTGGGAGTTCCACCTCCCATATGGGGGGGGTGGCCGGCCCCCTAAGGGGGAGTCCACTTGGGACTCCTCCCCCACTAGGGTTGGCCGACCATGGAGGTGGAGTCCCATGTGGACTCCACCTTCCTTGGTGGTTTCTTCCGGACTTTTCTAGAACCTTCTAGAACCTTCCAAAGAACCTTCCGCGACATTTTATTCACATAAAATGACATCCTATATATGAATCTTATTCTCCGGACCATTCCGGAACTCCTCGTGATGTCCGGGATCTCATCCGGGACTCCGAACAAATATTCCAACTCCATTCCATATTCAAGTACTACCATTTCAACATCCAACTTTAAGTGTGTCACCCTACGGTTCGTGAACTATGCGGACATGGTTGAGTACTCACTCCGACCAATAACCAATAGCGGGATCTGGAGATCCATAATGGCTCCCACATATTCAACGATGACTTTAGTGATCGAATGAACCATTCACATACGATACCCATTCCCTTTGTCACGCGATATTTTACTTGTCCGAGGTTTGATCTTCGGTATCACTCTATACCTTGTTCAACCTCGTCTCCTGACAAGTACTCTTTACTCGTACCGTGATATGTGGTCTCTTATGAACTTATTCATATGCTTGCAAGACATTAGACGACATTTCACCGAGAGGGCCCAGAGTATATCTATCCGTCATCGGGATGGACAAATCCCACTGTTGATCCATATGTGTCAACACCCGGATTTTTAAGTCCAGATGCCTATTATGCCATTCCTCGCAATCCCAGGAATATTGTTTTTGCGAGACATAATAGATTGATATCACAACACATCATTCATTACAACACATAATCGTCTTACAACAAAGGATCACATGATCCAGTCTTAATACAACATAGTGGATCTAGAGATCCTATTACAAAACACATAGCGGAAGCGAAGTAGTAGCGGTCGTGGTCCATCTATTCCACGAGCAATCGTTGACGTCGGGAGTGGTCCTAGTTGTCATAGACGTCCTGCTTGTCCTTCTTCCGGGTTCTGGTACTCCTCTTCATAGTCCGGCCATTTGAATAGCCGGGGACAAAGCCATGAGTACTTTAAAGTACTCGCAAACTAATACTAATGTAAGTACGAACATTTACGGTAAGGGGGTGCTAAGCTCTAGTTTCTTTTGCATAAAGCCAATTTTAGTTCACAAGTATTTGAAATCAAGACCTTTCATGTGCTAACTAACTCAAGTGGGAACATTAGTGTCATTCCCACAACCTTTGTTGTAAATCAAGTCAAACTCAACATTTACCTTTCAAAAGCAAAAATCACAAGTCATATGTCACATTTTTGAAAATGGTCTGATGACGGAACAGTATGGCCTTTCCAACCGTCCTTAACCGTGGACGCGGCTATTCGAATAGGTTTACACTCTGCGAGAGGTTGTACGCTTGTGCCACAACTTTTGATTACATCCGTCGAGGGTAACCCCGAATAATCGTAACTCGAGTACGCGGATCATCAACCATAACCTTTTACTTACATATCCTAGTATAGGTACCTCTCCCCATGAGCTTGGCCTCCCAGTGAAGACCGACCGTCAACTCCGGGAACCGCACGGGGCTTGGGCCGGACATTCACCTCATCTTTAACGTCGTTTCTTTTGTTTGTGGAGGCAGCTTTCGGCATAACCCCAATGACGCTTGTTTAGAGGGAACCCATACTAAGACACATAAACTTCCAGTTAAGCCCTACCCATAATCAGGTATTGTGGGGGTACTTGTAAATTGGAATGGTATCGCATCCGAACCCAACCATCAGTTTTCGTAAAATTCACCAAGTCCTTCTCAAGTCATATTCACCTTCAAAATCTTTCAATAGAATGAATCATCATTCCAAGGTTTTCAAAGTCATTTCATTGCACATATTCCCATCTAGAGTAGTCAATTTTATTTGTTAGCACTAGCACTAGTCATGAGGGGTGCTATCTAGCTTTGTTTGCTTTAGGCTAAATTTGATGCTCTTGTTCTATTCTAGCCTAAGTGAATCATAAATCAAAAGTAAGCTTTGAAAAACAATAAGCAAAATAATTGCAAGGTAAAAACATGGGATAGGTTTATTGGACATAAAAATAAATGGTGATGGTGCCTTGCTCTTGTAGAGCTTTGCACTTGGGACTTTGCAAGAGTGTTAGCTTGCCTTGGTTGGTGTATTGATCAAAATGTTCCTCCTTCTTCTCCGTAGATGTTCTCGTCGTCCCCTTCGTAGCCTTCGGCACTAGCGTCTATAAATACGAATACGGGGTATACAATCACCACACAAGTTCAAGAGCTATAAAAAGCACACACATAAATCACACCAACTATTCTAGCATTATCACCTTGTCATCATGTGGGTTGATATGGTTTTATTCTTAAGAAAAATAATTTCCTCTCATTATATATGTAAATGATAGTTTCCTTTTAATTCTTGAGGAATAATTTCCTCTCATTGAATCTTCTTAAGATTTAACTTCTCAAATCATCACACATGAATTTATGTTGACCTAAGTCAACCATTCATCATCATCATTTGAGAAAATGATTTAAATGAGGCAAGGATACCTCATACCATTTAATAAATGCCTATTATGATTTAATATCTCCAAGTATTTCATGTGAGAGTATTGGACCAGGGGTTCAAACTTCATATGAAAGCACTTGGGACAAGATTTCAATGAAGTGAAACACCTCATATAATTTACACAAGTAAACTAGCACCACTCATAACTATTAAGTGGGTAAAGGTGTTGTTTTCTTATTTAGGAAAATAATTTCCTCACATACTAAATAAGGTGTTACTTTTGATTACTTAGAGAAATAATTTCCTCTCATTATCTTATTAAGATTTAATTTCTCTTATGAATAATATATGACCTAGGTTGACCAAAGTCAACCTCTTCACACTTATCATTCAAGAAAATGATTTAAATGAGGTGAACACCTCATATAATTTAATACCAACATAGTAATGATTTAATATCATCAAATAATTCACTATGAGAGTTAATAGACCATGGTCTCTACCTCATGTAGAATTACTTGAGACAAAGATTTAAATGAGACCAAAGCATCTCATATGATTTAATAAGTAGTTTTGAACAATTTAAATACTACTATGAAAGATTTAATATTTTCAAATAAGAACATATGGTTCATTAATACATGTGTCATCAACTCTCATTGAATCACTTGGATTAATGATTTAAATGAGGTGCTACACCTCATACAATTTAAATACTATTTTTGAAATAGTTTAAATGAGCTAGAAATGGCCAGATAGCCATTATTTGAGTTTAGCCCATGATCATATGAAACAACTATAGTATTTTATTATATAATAAATTAGACAACATCAATTGTGATTTTTGAGAGGTGGAACCACCTCAAAATAGTTTATGGTTGATTTTTAATATTTATTTGAAGTTTGAAAAGTTACTGATTTGTTATTTTTACTATTCAAATTCTACAACATATTTTGATTTGAATCCAGTGGGGTTGACTGGGGCCTTTCATGAGCTTTCTAAATATATAAAGTTTGCTGAATTTGGCTCAGTAGATTTGGATCTATTAAATTTTGAATCTAGTATCGGATTGTAAAAATAAATGAAAAGGAAATAAACCAGTTTGAATTTCAAACGCGGGCGGGAACTTAATTGGGCCGGCCCAGCTACGCTGGCGAGGCGAGCGGGCCGCCCGACAGTGGGGTCCATTGTCGGTTTCTTTTAAAACACCGAACCGGTATGGTGTGTTGTGGACCGTGGGATTAAAAGAGATCGGACGGCCAGGGTTTGTCCCCTTCGTCGACGAGCTCCGGCGAGGGCTAACCCTACCGGCGGCCAGGAGGGTGGCGATGGGCGGCTTACCGGCGTCCGGCGAGGTCGGAGCGGCGGGCAAACGAACCGGTCGACGACGGCGAGTCGAGGGAGGGTTGCGGCGGCTCCAGGGGTGCTCGGAATCGTCGGCTTCGTTGAGCTGCTGCAGCGGCGGGCTCCGGCCAAATTCCGGCGAGGTGGGGTGTAATCGGAGAGGGGAAAAGGTCGAGGAGGTTCAGGAGGGAGAGGAGAACTCGTTGGTGTGCAGAAATCGTCCGAGGAGCGTCAGCTTTTATAGCGGGCGAGGAAGGGCAGCGCGGCATGGGTTGGTCGGTCATGGCGACGACGGCACAGTGGCGGAGAGGAGTGGGCGGTGATGCTGCTCTCTTCCTTACGTCACGGGGATCACGACGCGCGTGAAGGCACTGAAAACGAGGGTCTGTAGCGAGCAGGAGCGTGACGCGCGCGTGTTGTACCGTGGCGGACAGTCGTCGATGGTGACGACGGCGACAGTGCTCGAGCGGGGAGATGGGGTTGTCTGGGAGCTAACTGGTGCCGTGGCGATGCTCCGTGCAGAAGCTGAGGTCAGGGGGGAGGTGGAGGCGACGAGGCGACGACGCGCTCTGGCGTGCTCCGGGGCGTCACCATGCGCGTCCTGTCGCGCATGGGCGCTTCTGGGCGCGTCTGGGCACGTCCGTTCCTGGGCAGGGTGGTCACCGTCTCGGTCAAGGGCGTGCAGGGTCAGCCTCAGCAGGGTCAGGGGAAGTCAATTGACATGGTGAGGGGAGATGGATGTGAGAGGAGAGGGGTGAGCATGGTGAGGTGACAAGAGGGCCGGCATGGTCTAGTTCTGGTCAAAAATGGTCCAAGCGAGAGGCAGGCAAGTGGGTGGTGAGGTAGAGGGGAGATGCAGGGATGCTCCGGAGCAGCAGGGATGGTCGGGGTTGGACCAAGTCCAACCCAAAAACTCAGCATGGGCATCAACATATATTCTCGCCCACAAGGTGTTTGTTGATATGGCCGAAAGAGAAAAAGTTTCAAATTTTGGAAATTCCCTTGGTGGATCTCATTCATATAACATTTGAGGTAGATTGGTGGTGGTGGTGTCCAATTTGGTGAAGTTTTGTGAGATTTCAAAATGTGGTTCATCTTCTCTTTATTTGAAAGTCTCCACTTGGCAATCTTATACTGATCAACCTGGTCAACATGAGGTGTGGTGGTCAACATGAAAGTTGTTGACCTTGACATGGTCTTGGATGACATGGTCAGAGTTGACCAAGTTTTGTTGAAGAAAAGTCAAATGCAGGGGTGTAAAGTAGGGAAGATGTTATAAATGGGTTATATGACCATTATCACATGTATGTAGGTTTTGAATTTTCCTTTGATTTGATTCTTGTTTCTTTGATGCAAATGTGTTTGTTTATCATATATAAGTATTCTACAAGCAAGAGATCAAGCCATGGTGGCCTTGGTTGAAGATTTGCAAATTGGGCTAAGTGTATGTGAGGGAATTTTGGGGATTTTCTCACTATGTGATTTCTCTTCATTTGAATTGACTTTGGTTGACTCTAATGTGATTCTTATTGGTTTTGAAACATTTTCAAACCATTGAATCCATTCCAAAGGGTCTTGATCAAAGATTTGCAAAATTGGCCATAACACATAAGAGGTGAGGTTCAAATTTTATTATTTTTGTAAGTTGTTCCCCTTGCTTCACTTGGGCATGGGTTAGGGTCAATTTAGTGTTATATTAGGTTTGGAGATGGTCTCACACCATTTGGTCAAGGTTTAGTGTCATAGGGCAAAAATTGGGGAAATGGCTATGGGTCTCATATGCCTCTATGCATATGTTGCATTTGATTTTTGATTTGAGTGTTCTTGGCCCATTTGATGTTGTTAAGTGTTGAAATGGTATATAGGAGTGATCCAACCATTCACCACAAGACTTAGGGTCAAGATTCTTAAATTCACAAATTTGCTATTTTACTCTCATATGCCTCTATGGCATTTTTAGTTTCTTTTTATTTTCTTTGGAAACCACTTGGATTTGGTTTGGTAAGTACTAGGTAAAGTATATGAAGGTTTTCCAAACCTCTAAGCAAAGTAGAAAAGCTTAGGGTAAAGTTTTATAAAAATAGCCATAGGCACATATGCATCTTTCTTATTTAATCTCCTTTTATTTTAATTTAGCTAGGGTGGTGAAGAGAGGGGTGAGGTTTAGGGTTTAAGATTATTTCTTATTTGATTTCTTTCTCTTTTATTTTATTGGGTTGGTGACCTTCACTTGATCACATTAGGGTTTTAGGGTTTAGCACATAAGCATAATAACACTCATCATGGCAAAACACAATATTTAAACCAGATCTATATGTATCAATCTTATTTTAATAAAAGTTTTTGTTGGTTCCAAAATTTGGAACTAGGGAAATTCATTTTGTTTGTTTTGAAATTTTTGGGTTGTTACAAACCCTTCCCCTTAAACAAATCTCGTCCCGAGATTTTAAGAAAAATTAGGTCCCTAAGAAAGACTGAGCAGTGAGATTAACAGGGGAACATACTTGGCATGGCATGGGGTGCTTCCTGTGCTTCGGTGGTATTCAAGCGGTAGTAACGACCGTTGCGGTTGTTTGGGTAGTTTGGGGCAAACTTTCTTCCAGTTGCGACACAGCGACTGCTGTCGGGCAGGTGCAGCGGTATTGGCGGCAATCCTGGCAAGCTTTTTGGGGCACTCATTGGAGAAGTGACCCACAACTCCACATTCATAGCAGGTTACCGTTGACTTGTCCGTTTGGGCAATGGGTACAAGCATTGCTTCCAGTCCTTGGGGCATTGTTGGCGGCTTTCATCGGGCACTTATTAGAGTAATGACCAGTAACACCACATTCATAGCAAGTCACAGTGGGCTTGTCTCTCGGGGGCATGGTTGGGTATTGGGATGAGCTGCTCCAGGGTTGCTATCCTCACGCGGAGACGAGCAATGAGGTGGTCCTTCTTGGCGTGCTGATGACGAAGTGCCTTGCGCTCCATTGCGAGGATGTTGATGGTGTCAATCATCTTGGTGTGCTTAATGTGCATCTGGTTGGCTTGGGCACGGGGGTTGTTGCGGGTAGGAGGGGCCATCTGAACAATGAGGTAGATCATAAGATAAAGGGGGAATTTCTATGGTTTGTTTGGATAAGAATTTGAAAAGTTCAAAACTTGAAAACTTGAGTAGTGTTGAGGGGGTAAAACCAACAACACTTTTTCATTCATACCAAGCATCACATATTACCAATCTAACACACCGTTGGTTTGAAGAACCATTCATTCGCTCTATGATACAAGGGGATCCTGATACAAACTCTTGCGTAGGTGTGAGTTCTACTAAAGTGATCAAGTGTGCAAAATTTTAGGTAGAATTTCAAGAAAAAGTAGAGCATAGATTTCTCATGTTTTAAAAGATCTGAAAGATAAGGGTGAGAATAAGTTTTCATAAATATTCCCTTCATTTGTTTTGGAAACTAAGTTTTTCAGACGTCCATTCTAACTAGGGTCTCCTAAGGTCAACAATGGCTCGATACCAACTTGTCAACACCCGGATTTTTAAGTCCGGATGCCTATTATGCCATTCCTCGCAATCCCGGGAATATTGTTTTTGCGAGACATAATAGATTGATATCACAACACATCATTCATTACAACACATAATCGTCTTACAACAAAGGATCACATGATCCAGTCTTAATACAACATAGTGGATCTAGAGATCCTATTACAAAACACATAGCGGAAGCGAAGTAGTAGCGGTCGTGGTCCATCTATTCCACAGGCAACTGTTGACGTCAGGAGTGGTCCTAGTTGTCATAGACGTCCTGCTGTCCTTCTTCCGGGTTCTGGTACTCCTCTTCATAGTCTGGCCATTTGAATAGCCAGGGACAAAGCCATGAGTACTTTAAAGTACTCGCAAACTAATACTAATGTAAGTACGAACATTTCTGGTAAGGGGGTGCTAAGCTCTAGTTTCTTTTGCATAAAGCCAATTTTAGTTCACAAGTATTTGAAATCAAGACCTTTCATGTGCTAACTAACTCAAGTGGGAACATTAGTGTCATTCCCACAACCTTTGTTGTAAATCAAGTCAAACTCAACATTTACCTTTCAAAAGCAAAAATCACAAGTCATATGTCACATTTTTGAAAATGGTCTGATGACGGAACAGTATGGCCTTTCCAACCGTCCTTAACCGTGGACGCGGCTATTCGAATAGGTTTACACTCTGCGAGAGGTTGTACGCTTGTGCCACAACTTTTGATTACATCCGTCGGGGTAACCCCGAATAATCGTAACTCAGTACGCGGATCATCAACCATAACCTTTTACTTACATATCCTAGTATAGGTACCTCTCCCCATGAGCTTGGCCTCCCGAGTGAAGACCGATCGTCAACCCGGGAACCGCACGAGGCTTGGGCCGGACATTCACCTCATCTTTAACGTCGTTTCTTTTGTTTGTGGAGGCAGCTTTCGGCATAACCCCAATGACGCTTGTTTAGAGGGAACCCATACTAAGACACATAAACTTCCAGTTAAGCCCTACCCATAATCAGGTATTGTGGGGGTACTTGTAAATTGGAATGGTATCGCATCCGAACCCAACCATCGGTTTTCGTAAAATTCACCAAGTCCTTCTCAAGTCATATTCACCTTCAAAATCTTTCAATAGAATGAATCATCATTCCAAGGTTTTCAAAGTCATTTCATTGCACATATTCCCATCTAGAGTAGTCAATTTTATTTGTTAGCACTAGCACTAGTCATGAGGGGTGCTATCTAGCTTTGTTTGCTTTAGGCTAAATTTGATGCTCTTGTTCTATTCTAGCCTAAGTGAATCATAAATCAAAAGTAAGCTTTGAAAAACAATAAGCAAAATAATTGCAAGGTAAAAACATGGGATAGGTTTATTGGACATAAAAATAAATGGTGATGGTGCCTTGCTCTTGTAGAGCTTTGCACTTGGGACTTTGCAAGAGTGTTAGCTTGCCTTGGTTGGTGTATTGATCAAAATGTTCCTCCTTCTTCTCCGTAGATGTTCTCGTCGTCCCCTTCGTAGCCTTCGGCACTAGCGTCTATAAATACGAATACGGGGTATACAATCACCACACAAGTTCAAGAGCTATAAAAAGCACACACATAAATCACACCAACTATTCTAGCATTATCACCTTGTCATCATGTGGGTTGATATGGTTTTATTCTTAAGAAAAATAATTTCCTCTCATTATATATGTAAATGATAGTTTCCTTTTAATTCTTGAGGAATAATTTCCTCTCATTGAATCTTCTTAAGATTTAACTTCTCAAATCATCACACATGAATTTATGTTGACCTAAGTCAACCATTCATCATCATCATTTGAGAAAATGATTTAAATGAGGCAAGGATACCTCATACCATTTAATAAATGCCTATTATGATTTAATATCTCCAAGTATTTCATGTGAGAGTATTGGACCAGGGGTTCAAACTTCATATGAAAGCACTTGGGACAAGATTTCAATGAAGTGAAACACCTCATATAATTTACACAAGTAAACTAGCACCACTCATAACTATTAAGTGGGTAAAGGTGTTGTTTTCTTATTTAGGAAAATAATTTCCTCACATACTAAATAAGGTGTTACTTTTGATTACTTAGAGAAATAATTTCCTCTCATTATCTTATTAAGATTTAATTTCTCTTATGAATAATATATGACCTAGGTTGACCAAAGTCAACCTCTTCACACTTATCATTCAAGAAAATGATTTAAATGAGGTGAACACCTCATATAATTTAATACCAACATAGTAATGATTTAATATCATCAAATAATTCACTATGAGAGTTAATAGACCATGGTCTCTACCTCATGTAGAATTACTTGAGACAAAGATTTAAATGAGACCAAAGCATCTCATATGATTTAATAAGTAGTTTTGAACAATTTAAATACTACTATGAAAGATTTAATATTTTCAAATAAGAACATATGGTTCATTAATACATGTGTCATCAACTCTCATTGAATCACTTGGATTAATGATTTAAATGAGGTGCTACACCTCATACAATTTAAATACTATTTTTGAAATAGTTTAAATGAGCTAGAAATGGCCAGATAGCCATTATTTGAGTTTAGCCCATGATCATATGAAACAACTATAGTATTTTATTATATAATAAATTAGACAACATCAATTGTGATTTTTGAGAGGTGGAACCACCTCAAAATAGTTTATGGTTGATTTTTAATATTTATTTGAAGTTTGAAAAGTTACTGATTTGTTATTTTTACTATTCAAATTCTACAACATATTTTGATTTGAATCCAGTGGGGTTGACTGGGGCCTTTCATGAGCTTTCTAAATATATAAAGTTTGCTGAATTTGGCTCAGTAGATTTGGATCTATTAAATTTTGAATCTAGTATCAGATTGTAAAAATAAATGAAAAGGAAATAAACCAGTTTGAATTTCAAACGCGGGCGGGAACTTAATTGGGCCGGCCCAGCTACGCTGGCGAGGCGAGCGGGCCGCCTGACAGTGGGGTCCATTGTCAGTTTCTTTTAAAACACCGAACCGGTATGGTGTGTTGTGGACCGTGGGATTAAAAGAGATCGGACGGCCAGGGTTTGTCCCCTTCGTCGACGAGCTCCGGCGAGGGCTAACCCTACCGGCGGCCAGGAGGGTGGCGATGGGCGGCTTACCGGCGTCCGAGCCGAGGTCGGAGCGGCGGGCAAACGAACCGGTCGACGACGGCGAGTCGAGGGAGGGTTGCGGCGGCTCCAGGGGTGCTCGGAATCGTCGGCTTCGTTGAGCTGCTGCAGCGGCGGGCTCCGGCCAAATTCCGGCGAGGTGGGGTGTAATCGGAGAGGGGAAAAGGTCGAGGAGGTTCAGGAGGGAGAGGAGAACTCGTTGGTGTGCAGAAATCGTCCGAGGAGCGTCGGCTTTATAGCGGGCGAGGAAGGGCAGCGCGGCATGGGTTGGTCGGTCATGGCGACGACGGCACAGTGGCGGAGAGGAGTGGGCGGTGATGCTGCTCTCTTCCTTACGTCACGGGGATCACGACGCGCGTGAAGGCACTGAAAACGAGGGTCTGTAGCGAGCAGGAGCGTGACGCGCGCGTGTTGTACCGTGGCGGACAGTCGTCGATGGTGACGACGGCGACAGTGCTCGAGCGGGGAGATGGGGTTGTCTGGGAGCTAACTGGTGCCGTGGCGATGCTCCGTGCGAGGCTGAGGCCGGGGGGAGGTGGAGGCGACGAGGCGACGACGCGCTCCGGCGTGCTCCGGGGCGTCACCATGCGCGTCCTGTCGCGCATGGGCGCTCCGGGCGCGTCCGGGCACGTCCGTTCCCGGGCGGGGTGGTCACCGTCTCGGTCAAGGGCGTGCGGTGGTCAGCCTCGGCAGGGTCAGGGGAAGTCAATTGACATGGTGAGGGGAGATGGATGTGAGAGGAGAGGGGTGAGCATGGTGAGGTGACAAGAGGGCCGGCATGGTCTAGTTCTGGTCAAAAATGGTCCAAGCAGAGGCAGGCAAGTGGGTGGTGAGGTAGAGGGGAGATGCAGGGATGCTCCAGAGCAGCAGGGATGGTCAGGGTTGGACCAAGTCCAACCCAAAAACTCAGCATGGGCATCAACATATATTCTGCCCACAAGGTGTTTGTTGATATGGCCGAAAGAGAAAAAGTTTCAAATTTTGGAAATTCCCTTGGTGGATCTCATTCATATAACATTTGAGGTAGATTGGTGGTGGTGGTGTCCAATTTGGTGAAGTTTTGTGAGATTTCAAAATGTGGTTCATCTTCTCTTTATTTGAAAGTCTCCACTTGGCAATCTTATACTGATCAACCTCGGTCAACATGAGGTGTGGTGGTCAACATGAAAGTTGTTGACCTTGACATGGTCTTGGATGACATGGTCAGAGTTGACCAAGTTTTGTTGAAGAAAAGTCAAATGCAGGGGTGTAAAGTAGGGAAGATGTTATAAATGGGTTATATGACCATTATCACATGTATGTAGGTTTTGAATTTTCCTTTGATTTGATTCTTGTTTCTTTGATGCAAATGTGTTTGTTTATCATATATAAGTATTCTACAAGCAAGAGATCAAGCCATGGTGGCCTTGGTTGAAGATTTGCAAATTGGGCTAAGTGTATGTGAGGGAATTTTGGGGATTTTCTCACTATGTGATTTCTCTTCATTTGAATTGACTTTGGTTGACTCTAATGTGATTCTTATTGGTTTTGAAACATTTTCAAACCATTGAATCCATTCCAAAGGGTCTTGATCAAAGATTTGCAAAATTGGCCATAACACATAAGAGGTGAGGTTCAAATTTTATTATTTTTGTAAGTTGTTCCCCTTGCTTCACTTGGGCATGGGTTAGGGTCAATTTAGTGTTATATTAGGTTTGGAGATGGTCTCACACCATTTGGTCAAGGTTTAGTGTCATAGGGCAAAAATTGGGGAAATGGCTATGGGTCTCATATGCCTCTATGCATATGTTGCATTTGATTTTTGATTTGAGTGTTCTTGGCCCATTTGATGTTGTTAAGTGTTGAAATGGTATATAGGAGTGATCCAACCATTCACCACAAGACTTAGGGTCAAGATTCTTAAATTCACAAATTTGCTATTTTACTCTCATATGCCTCTATGGCATTTTTAGTTTCTTTTTATTTTCTTTGGAAACCACTTGGATTTGGTTTGGTAAGTACTAGGTAAAGTATATGAAGGTTTTCCAAACCTCTAAGCAAAGTAGAAAAGCTTAGGGTAAAGTTTTATAAAAATAGCCATAGGCACATATGCATCTTTCTTATTTAATCTCCTTTTATTTTAATTTAGCTAGGGTGGTGAAGAGAGGGGTGAGGTTTAGGGTTTAAGATTATTTCTTATTTGATTTCTTTCTCTTTTATTTTATTGGGTTGGTGACCTTCACTTGATCACATTAGGGTTTTAGGGTTTAGCACATAAGCATAATAACACTCATCATGGCAAAACACAATATTTAAACCAGATCTATATGTATCAATCTTATTTTAATAAAAGTTTTTGTTGGTTCCAAAATTTGGAACTAGGGAAATTCATTTTGTTTGTTTTGAAATTTTTGGGTTGTTACAATATGCCTCAACTCATACTTTCCGGATACTTAATCCCACCTTTATAACCACCCATTTACGCAGTGGCGTTTGATGTAATCAAAGTACCTTTCCGGTATAAGTGATTTACATGATCTCATGGTCATAAGGACTAGGTAACTATGTATCGAAAGCTTATAGCAAATAACTTAATGACGAGATCTTATGCTACGCTTAATTGGGTGTGTCCATTACATCATTCATATAATGATATAACCTTGTTATTAATAACATCCAATGTTCATGATTATGAAACTAATCATCCATTAATCAACAAGCTAGTTTAAGAGGCATACTAGGGACTTCTTGTTGTCTACATATCACACATGTACTAATGTTTCGGTTAATACAATTATAGCATGATATATAAACATTTATCATAAACATAAAGATATAAATAATAACCACTTTATTATTGCCTCTAGGGCATATCTCCTTTAGTCTCCCACTTGCACTAGAGTCAATAATCTAGTTTACATTTGTAAAGATATAACACCTTGGCCTTCTGGTGCTTTATCATGTATTGCTCACGGGAGAGGTTTTTAGTCATCGGATCTGACACGCTCAACGCATCACTCATTTCCAAATGAGTTGGCATTAAATATGTTTGATCTTCTGGTGGAACCTTAATTCCGCTGTCTGAAATATGTCACTAATATTGTCACACACAATATAGCTTCAAAGTTCTGACTCTGTCGGAACTACACCAAGTTCTCAAAGAACCTCTTGACTTAACATCCTTTGTCATTGTCAAATATAATGATATACTCTGCCTTCTTTTGTAGAATCCGTCACAATATTTAGAACTCTTCTAAATATAGCATAGACAACTTCTAGCTCATTGTGCTACCTTTTAAACAACACTTAGTCTAATTTGAGATTGAAATTATATTTTATATGTGACAAAACCAATATCGGTGTAACACCTTACGGCGATTTGTTTGTCATTTCTTCATACAAAATATATATATATATCCTTAGTTCTTCTAAAGTACTCAAGGATATTATTACTGTCGTCCAATGATCATCATATGAATCATTCGGTATATGCTCATAACACTTTATAGCACATGATATCTGATTGTGTACATATTATTCGTGATCTATAATCACTCATGTGTTTTTACTCATTGAGTGTCGGATACACTCAAGTCTTGTTAAACCTTCACATGACAAGAACATTTTCTTAATATTTCTATATTGAACTACTTCAATATCCATCATATGTACTTTGACTTAAACTTATTTATGTGTTTCAATCTATCTTCATAGATCTTGACACTAAATTTGTTTCGAGTCCATATCCTTTCATTGAAGTTAATTCTCAATGAAACCTTTTTAATCAAGTATATAATTACATCATTTATAACCAACTATATGTTACCTACATAAAGTATTATAAATGTGTCTTAGCGCTCCCACTTAATTTCTTGCAAATGCAAGCCTCTTCATCGTCTCTGATGAAATCAAAAACTCTTTGACTATTTCATCTGGTGAAGATTCCAACTCCGCAATACTTACTTCATCCAATTGAAGTTCGTATACCTATCTAGTCTTCCACGGACCAGCAAAACTCTTGGTTGTATCTTGTATACACCTTTAATACATACTTCGATAAGTAATGTATTTTGCCATCCTACTAGCATATCTCATAAAAGAAATATGTAGTGATTACTAGAATAATCCACATAGGCTATAAGCATTGCTACGGAAGATCTAATCTTATCGTAGTCAACTCTTTGAACTTTGTCGTAAACAATTTTTCAACAAGTCGAGCTTCTTCAAAGATATTTCATCTAAGTCTATAGATCCATTTACTTTCAAAAAGTATTCATCTATTATGGATTTCATGGTGCATGGCCATTTTAACGGAGTCGGGGCCCATCATAACTTCTTTGCTTGTAGTTGGTTTATCATTGTTCAAAATCAATCCTTTGTCCACAAATCATTTATTTGATCACAAAGTAAACCATACCTACAAGGTTCAATATGTACTTCGATCTCCATGGCTAAAACACTTTGTAGTCATAGGAGCCATGATCGTCGTGGCCGCTTCCGGAACCAATTCCGATGCTGTGCTACTCTGATCATTATGCTCAGGTTCATAAACCTTATCAAGTTCTATTGTCCTCCCACTCAAAAACTTCGCTAGAAACAATTTCTTGGAAATAAGAAACATTGACAAACACTTTTGTCTTTGTCTCCATTGTGGGAAGAATTCCCAATCAATTCTCCGGGATAACCAACAAAGACATTCATCCGATTTTGGTTGTAAACTTATTTACTTATGCTATGCATACCAAAATTTAAGAAAAGACTATTAGGGTTTATACCCATGTCATAACTCGTATGATGTCATTTCAACGGATCATGATGATGCTCTATTTAGTGTAAAGCGGTAGTCTCTAAAGCATAATTCACAAAAATATAATGGCATTAATATTTTATCTCATCATTGACCCAACTAGGTTTGGATACATCTCTCGGATACTTCATCATCACTATGATACTCCAAGAAATGTGAGTTGTAGAACAATTTCATAACTCTCTTAGATGTTCGCTAAAACTAGTAATTCAAATATTTCCACTATGATCCAATCATAGATATTTGACTTTTCTATTACGATGATTTCTACTTCATGCTGAAATTTATTTGAATCCATTCAAATGTTTCAAACTTCTTCCTTATCGAATATATCCACATATATATACTCCATTCATTGTTTGAAGTTTTCATGAAGTATAAGAATCTTCCGCACACAACTATGCCCGATGATCCATATACATTATCATGTATGTTTCCACTAAGTTAGTTGCCCGTTCAAAACTTGGCCTATGAACGGTATTTTAGTCATTCTCTTTTAGAAAAGATTTGCAAGCGCCAAACGATTCAAAAAATCAAATGACTCCAAAAATCCATTTGCATGGAGTTTCTTCATGCGTTCCTTTCCAACATGACCTAAATGGCGGTTCCACAAATAAGTGGAATTCAAATCATTTGCCTTATAGCATTTTAGCGTCAGTGTTATGTATGTGTGTTTCACCATTAAGATTTATAATAACTTATCCATCGTACATGGAGTAATGTCATAATTTAAACAACTCATTGTTTTCATTTGACCAGAGCAAAATAACAATTATTAAGTTCTTTATTATAAATTCTAAGGGTTAGATAGAATGCTAACGATGAACATAATAACACTTTATTTTTGTTCCAGGCGTGCATTCCTATCATATTCATTGTCAGTCACTTAGGCCATTGTATTCTTGTATTGCGTTGTTTTGTATGACACTTCATACCAACCAATATAGTACTAATACCCAAGAATTTCTTAGTGTGACTTAACTAGGAATACAACCATAACATGTATATCATTTATATACACCTGAGCTAGACTTTCTAGTCTTTTCTTTTCTTTTTGCCAAAATATCTTTTGCAGTTTCTCTTTTAGCTTTCCTCATTATTCAGAAAAACACTTCAACATCAATAACTTCTAGGTTTGTTGGTCTAATACCAATAACCTTGAGGTTCTTATTTTGAAGTTAATCATCATATGACAAGTGTTCCAGATTTCACTATTAGTAACTTTGTAATACGATGAACAATTTCACTCATAATTTTATCCATTAATTCATGACAACTTTCTGAGACCATGTCTGTACATGCTAGGCTCATAAAGTTTAAACCTTGGTATTCGCATGTGCAAATCTGGCTTGCACCCGTTGTATGCACACGTAGAATCTATCACACCCGATCATCACGTGATGCTTCGATACGACGAGTCTTAGCAACGGTGCATACTAAGGATGATAACTTCATGGATATGCGAATATCGTTAGTGCCCCAATAGTTGGAGGATTGTGACGCCTGGCGTCTTCAACCTTCATACATTCCCATAAAACTTATGAGTTTATGTAGTCTCACCATATTATATTCTATCATCTTGCAATAAGGTCTTAGATATCTCATATATCTCATACCTTGATTATTTCTGAAAACTAAATTTTCAGCTCCTTACTTTTCAAACAAATTTGAACTTCAAGTTTGACGGAGACAAGATAACTTTAGGTACTAATTGAAACCATAGCTCTTTGAATCAACAATGTGAGGTTTACTAAAAGTTTGCAATAGGACTTAATCATTTCTTGATTCATTAACAATACGGTACCAATCCGTAAAGTTTCTTATCAGATTTTAACAGTATTTCTATCTCAATAACAAGACTAGCGCATAGTAGAAAACGGATGCCAATACTACAAAAATTAATTCAAAATACTACTCGGACTATGTTTATGATAATTAGTTCATGTTCTAATCTTATTACTAATGAACTCCCACTTAATACAACATCCCTCATAGTTGTTAAGTGGTACACGATCCAAATCCACTACACCAAAACCGATCATCACGTGAGATGATGTAGCTTCAATGGTGAACATCAACATGTTGATCATATCATCCATATGACTCGTGTTCAACCTTTCGGTTTCCGTTGTCCCGAGGCCATGTCTGTACATGCTAGGCTCGTCAAGCAAACCCAAGTATTCCGCGTGTGCAACATGGCTTACACCCGTTGTATGTGAACGTTGAGTCTATCACATCCGATCATCACGAGATGCTTCGAAACGACGAACTGTACAACGGTGCATACTGAGGGGAGAACACTTTATTATCTTGATATTAATGTGAGGGATCATCTTATAATGCTACCGTCGCGATCTAAGCAAAATAAGATGCATAAAAGGATTAACATCACATGCAGTTCATATGTGATATGATATGGCCCTTTTGTCTTTGCGCCTTCGATCTTCATCTCCAAAGCACGGACATGATCTCCATCATCAACGGGCATGATCTCCATCATCGTCGGCGTAGCGTCAAGGTTCATGGCGCCGTCTTCATGGTTGTTCACCTCATGTAGCAACTATTACAACTACTTTGAAATACTACTCAACATGAAATTTAAAGACAACCATAAGGCTCCCGCCGGTTGCCACAATACAATAATGATCATCTCATACATATTCATCATCACATCATGGCCATATCACATCACCAAACCCTGCAAAAACAAGTTAGACGTCTCTAATTTGGTTTGCATATTTTACGTGGTTTAGGGTTTTCGAGTAAGATCTAATCTACCTACGAACATGAACCACAACGGTGATACTAGTGTTGTCAATAGAAGAGTAAATTGAATCTTCACTATAGTAGGAGAGACGAGACACCCGCAAAGCCTCTTATGCAATACAAGTTGCATGTCGAACGAGGAGCAAGTCTCATGAACGCGGTCATGTAAAGTTAGCCCGAGCCGCTTCATCCCACTATGCCACAAAGATGCAAAGTACTCAAACTAAAGACAACAAGAGCATCAACGCCCACAAAACCATTGTGTTCTACTCGTGCAACCATCTATGCATAGACACGGCTCGATACCACTTGTAGGATAACGTTGCATAGAAAACAAAAAATTTCCTACCGCGAACACGCAATCCAAGCCAAGATGCAATCTAGAAGACGGTAGCAACGAGGGGATATCGAGTCTCACCCTTGAAGAGATTCCAAAGCCTACAAGATGAGGCTCTTGTTGCTGCGGTAGACGTTCACTTGCCGCTTGCAAAAGCGCGTAGAAGATCTTGATCACGATCGCTTCCGGCGCCACGAACGGGCAGCACCTCCGTACTCGGTCACACGTTCGGTTGTTGATGAAGACGACGTC
Source organism: Lolium rigidum (assembly GCF_022539505.1). Classification (NCBI taxonomy): domain Eukaryota; kingdom Viridiplantae; phylum Streptophyta; class Magnoliopsida; order Poales; family Poaceae; genus Lolium; species Lolium rigidum. The sequence goes on along the minus strand of NC_061513.1, from coordinate 113,240,889 downwards.
CACCTCCCGTTCCAGCGGGCAGCGGAAGTAGTAGCTCCTCTTGAATCCGACAGCACGACGGCGTGGTGTCGGTGGTGGTGGAGAACTCCGGCGGAGCTTCGCTAAAGCACGCGGGAGCTAGGGGAGGAGAGAGGGGCGGCTAGGGTTTGGGGGGGGGGTGGCCGCCCTCAAGGGGGTGCGGCCAACTTGTGGCTTTGGTGTGTCCGGCCCCCTCCCTATGCCCCTCATTATATAGGTGGATTCCCAAGAGTTGGTCTCCAAGTCTTCGAATAAGACCCGAACCAAAAACCTTCCATAGGGAGGGGAAACCTAGCCTAGCTAGGACTCCCACAAAGGTGGGAGTTCCACCTCCCATATGGGGGGTGGCCGGCCCCCTAAGGGGGAGTCCACTTGGGACTCCTCCCCCACTAGGGTTGGCTGGCCATGGAGGTGGAGTCCCATGTGGACTCCACCTTCCTTGGTGGTTTCTTCCGGACTTTTCTAGAACCTTCTAGAACCTTCCATAGAACCTTCCGCGACCATTTTATTCACATAAAATGACATCCTATATATGAATCTTATTCTCCGGACCATTCCGGAACTCCTCGTGATGTCCGGGATCTCATCCGGGACTCCGAACAAATATTCCAACTCCATTCCATATTCAAGTACTACCATTTCAACATCCAACTTTAAGTGTGTCACCCTACGGTTCGTGAACTATGCGGACATGGTTGAGTACTCACTCCGACCAATAACCAATAGCGGGATCCGGAGATCCATAATGGCTCCCACATATTCAACGATGACTTTAGTGATCGAATGAACCATTCACATACGATACCAATTCCCTTTGTCACGCGATATTTTACTTGTCCGAGGTTTGATCTTCGGTATCACTCTATACCTTGTTCAACCTCGTCTCCTGACAAGTACTCTTTACTCGTACCGTGGTATGTGGTCTCTTATGAACTTATTCATATGCTTGCAAGACATTAGACGACATTCCACCGAGAGGGCCCGAGTATATCTATCCGTCATCGGGATGGACAAATCCCACTCGTTGATCCATATGCCTCAACTCATACTTTCCGGATACTTAATCCCACCTTTATAACCACCCATTTACGCGAGTGGCGTTTGATGTAATCAAAGTACCTTTCCGGTATAAGTGATTTACATGATCTCATGGTCATAAGGACTAGGTAACTATGTATCGAAAGCTTATAGCAAATAACTTAATGACGAGATCTTATGCTACGCTTAATTGGGTGTGTCCATTACATCATTCATATAATGATATAACCTTGTTATTAATAACATCCAATGTTCATGATTATGAAACTAATCATCCATTAATCAACAAGCTAGTTTAAGAGGCATACTAGGGACTTCTTGTTGTCTACATATCACACATGTACTAATGTTTCGGTTAATACAATTATAGCATGATATATAAACATTTATCATAAACATAAAGATATAAATAATAACCACTTTATTATTGCCTCTAGGGCATATCTCCTTCAGTGCCCACCTCGGGTCCCCTCAGCTTCCCCTTCTGGCTTCCTTCGTCATCTGGAAAAATAGGATTTTTGGTATAATTTCCTTCGACTGTTGATCTTCCGAAATATTGCATTCGACGGTGCTTTTTCCAGCCGGAATCCTGGCTCCGGTGCCTCGATCCTCCAATAATCATGAAACATGCAAAATAGATGAAATAACATAAGTATTATGTCCAAAGCATGAAATATATCAATGAATAACGAACAAATTATGATATAAAATAGTGATGCAAATTGGACGTATCAACTCCCCCAAGCTTAGACTTCGCTTGTCCCTCAAGCGAAACGCGAACCTCGGTAGAACGGGACCACATGTTTATGGAGTGAAGAGTCCGACTAAATAAAATACGGACAAGAAGCATCATATTCATTCACACAAGACATTCTAGTGAACAACTTCCTCATATAACTCAACTTGAAACAAGTATAAGGTAATCACAAATAAAGGTGCATAAGAAGTCATAGTTGGTGATGGCAAACTTTGTTGGGATTTCTATTTTCGTGCCCCTGCTTCGTTAGTTGTACTCAGTTTTCCCCAGCTCGTTAGTTTTTCCTCAGTTTTCCCCTCCCTCTAGTTTGAAACCCCTCGAAGACGCGGGTTGCCGTCAGGTCAGAGGCCTTACCGTTACCGTGAGGTCGGTTCCTCGCCGACCGTCTCGTGCCGACGGGTGGATCCATCTACCGCCGACGCGTGGGCCGTTTTATTTCCTGATTGTATACGCGGTGCTGCCAATGACAAATGGGGCCGCTCTATGGGGCTGCCGCAGCCAATGACCAGTGGGTCATCTATTTATTTATAGAAAATTATATATTGCCGCTCTGTGGGGCCTCCGCAGCCAATGACCGCTGTGGTCGTCTATTTTATTTAGAGAATATAATATAGAGCCGCTCTGTAGGGGTCGCCTCAGCCCATGGCACGTGACTATTTTCGCATCTTAATCTAAAGTGACTCTTATGCTAAACATTGTGCATCCCGACGTTGACCTAGCAGTGGCGGCGAGCATAGCCGTTCTGACCATGCCGATATCGGCATCGGCATCGGCATCGTTTGGAGGATGTGGTGCTCGAATAATAGTGGAAATGCGATATTATTTTTTACATGCATAATATATAGAAAATATCTAGATCTCTAAATCGATGCATATGAAGCTACATATATATTCTTGGTCATAATCCCCTTAATTATCTAAAGGGGATGGATGCATGGCTTCACGTCGTCGTCGCTTTCATCGTCGGTATCTTCGTCGTCCGAGTAGTAGTACCTCCTGCACATTGTTCCGTCGAACACCTTCACCGTGAGCACATCATCGCCTTCATATTTGAAGTGTACGAACCAGCCGAAATCCACACCGTGCGCGATGGCGAATTTCTCCCAGCCCTTGTCGAGGTACATCCGGCCTTGTCCGTCAAATAGGACCTCCACGGTCCAGAGACGAGGACCGCGAGTCAGCTCGCTCGCGGATACACCTTAGCTGGCTCCTTGCCGTCAAGATAGTCCGCAAATTTTTTGGGAGTTCCTGCAAAGAGATCGAGCGCCGATCGTTTGAAATTAGGGAACCCTTGAAATTAAAGGTTTTTTAGAACATGCCCATAATTAATCACATGCATCATATATGTGGGAACGCGTACGTACCTTCTTGACCAAAGGGTCTTCATAGACGACGATGAAGAACTCCTCTATGATCAATGGCAGTGTTGACGGTGGTGGTGGCAATGATGATGATCCACTTCCCCTTCCCCTTCCCCTTCCCCTTCCGGTCCGCGTCCGAGACGTGGAAGCCATGGCAATGGATAAAGTGTATGTGAACGAAAAGAAGAGAGAGGCAGAACCTATTGACACAAGGGATGGCCGTGTGGGTGTTTATAAGGGAGAGATGACCGATTTGTAGGGTTTACACAATAAAATAAGGAGGAGATGACCGTTGTGGGGGTTTATACACAATAAATTAAGGAGGAGACGACCGTTGTGGGGGTATAGTTTATCATTTTACCGTGAAAAGTAATGCCTAAAAGGAAAGTAATGGCTACAAGAAATCGGTGATGGTTTATCGTTTTTTGCGTGAAAAGTAATGGGTACAAGAAATGGGTGATGGTGTATCATTTTTTGCGTGAAAAGTAATGGCTACAACAAAATCGGTGATGGTTTATCATTTTTGTGCGTGAAAAGTAATGGCTACAAGAAATGGGTGATGGTGTATCATTTTTGTGCGTGAAAAGTAATGGCTACAACAAAATCGGTGATGGTTTATCATTTTTTGCGTGAAAAGTAATGGCTACAAGAAATGGGTGATGGTGTATCATTTTTGTGCGTGAAAAGTAATGGCTACAACAAAATCGGTGATGATTTATCGTTGTTTGCGTGAAAAGTAATGGGTACACGAAATGGGTGATGGTGTATCATTTTTGTGCGTGAAAAGTAATGGCTACAACAAATCGGTGATGGTTTATCGTTTTTGTGCGTGAAAAGTAATGGCTACAAGAAATGGGTGATGGTGTATCATTTTTTGCGTGAAAAGTAATGGCTACAACAAAATCGGTGATGATTTATCGTTTTTTGCGTGAAAAGTAATGGGTACAAGAAATGGGTGATGGTGTATCATTTTTTTGCGTGAAAAGTAATGGCTACAACAAATCGGTGATGGTTTATCATTTTTTGCGTGAAAAGTAATGCCTAAAAAGAGTTTATAATTTAGCTCGTGAAAAATAATGCAGAAAACCAAACTTTGCGTGAAGCTAACCGACGACGAGAGAGAGAGAGAGGGTGGTGGCCCCGACCGAGAGAGAGATAGGGGTTATCCTGCCCGTTAGATCATACGATCAACGGTCGTCGGGCACGATCCGCGTGACATGGGCTAGACCAATCGGGGCAATGTTGGGCGTCCGTGAGAGTTTGTGAAGGGAGAGGGCAAAGCCGAGTAGTATCAAGAAACCAAGGGCAAGTGAGTAGTAAACAGACTAAGGGATTCAAATATGAGATTTAAAAAATGGAAAATGCGTGTTTTGTACAATGAAACCCATCTTGGCCTACCTCAAACTATTTGCAATACAAATCTACATGAGTGTGAAAATTATGGTCTCATTCGGACAAAGTATGTTTTGGGGAAAGGCTGTTTTGGGTAGGGCTTATTATGGAAAACCATGCACCTTCATAGCTACTAGGTGATTTGAGAAGTGGCAATTTGTGGTGAAACTTGATTTATCTAGGATTTATCTATGATTTGAGAAGTGGAAATTTGTGGTAAAGACTCCATGAGTAAGTGCCACTCCTTTTCGGAATTTTTTGCACATTAAATAACTCATTTAACTAGTTAATCCCATTTGTTGACTCTCTGTTGACCAGCCACTTGAGGGTAAAACTGAGTATATTGCACTAGCCAGTATTAGCACTCAAGGTGAAAACTGAGCATACAAAAAATGCTAGTATATGACTCGAGGGTATACACGAGTATATCTAAATTTCCGGGGTTAGACTCGAGGACGCGTGTTGCGGTGCGAAGTGGAAGACGTGCCATTGTTGACGCGTGTCGCGGTGCGGACGTGGAAGACGTGCCATTGTTGACGCGGGTCGCATTTAGGACGCGTAAGCCCCTCTCTCCCTCCCTCTCGCACACGTACGTCTCATTATCGCTCACGCACGAAACCACCCCTCTCACGTCCCATCAACTTCTCCAAAAAACCCCAACCGCCGTACGAGCCCTCCCCTGCCGGCGATGGAGAAGAAGAATGCGCCGGCGGCCATCGCCCCCGAGCCCGTCGCCTCCCGAGCCCGTCGCCTCCGAGCCCGTCGCCGCCGAGCCCGTCGCCGCCGAGCCCGTCGCCTCCGAGGGCGGCGCATCCGAGGGCGGCGCATCCAGCGCGGCGCCTCCGTGAACTGGGCCGGTCTCACGGCCGACGGACCACTTCACAAGATCGGCGAATGCTTATTGGCGAAAGAGGAGTACGTGGACAGCTACTCTGCTATGAGGCAAGTCTGCAGAAATTGGCGCTCAGGTTTACCTGATCCCGACGTGCACCTGCACGAATGGATCATGCTACACCACGCCCTTCCACGCGCCGCTGAGTTCACCTTCCTCCATCTCGGCACATCCCGCTACGTCACCATAGATCTATCTGCAGTTCGTGCAAGGTTCAAATTCCTCGGCTTTTCCCGTGGCGTCACCATAGATCTTATTTTCAATCTTAGTGCTGAATGTTATCTTTTCAATATATTTTAGATTCTACTTCGTCGGCTTTTCCCGTGGCGTCATCGTGCTTGCCCGAGAAGAACCCGCCGCACAAGATACGGCTGCTCGAACCCACTCACAAAGAAATCGAACACTATGTTTGAGGCGCAGATGCCATCTGTTTTTCTGAAATCAATCGCTGTTATCAAATCCCCGACTATGGTCTTCGTTGCCGCACATTACCCGCCGGAAATTGGTTGGGTCGATGAGAGCACTCCAACTAAGGATATAAATGAAGATGGGGATTGGGGAGAAGGAAGATTTTCGATCAAGAACCATTGTTTGCGTTGCATTACCCCGTTCAATGGTGAACTGTATGCGATAGGCTGCGGACAATTTTGAGATCGGAAGAATAGTGTGCACCAATGTACAGTTGCAGCAGCGCGCGAGCACTGTCAAGATGGAGACACTAATTTCATTTCCAGAACTTGGACGTCGGAAGTTCTACCTTGTGAAGTCGGATGGTGATCTGTCTGCTTGTGTTGTTGGTCAGCGCGGCTTTGGCGGGCAAACCATTGGTGTACCGTGTGGACACTCGAGCCGCTCTCTCCATCCGGTCGCTAACATTGGCGGTAATGCCTTCTTCGTGAATTATATCCGGTGTATCTCCGTCGACACCGCAGTGTACCCGACACTTCAACCTGGCAGCATCTACTACACGGATTTGGGTTATATCGGAGCGTACTCTCATGATACAAATGCCCGGGATGAGTGGCCACTACGTGTGGATAGAATAGGACTCTACGGTTTGAGAAATGAACACGAGGCCATACCGTTTGGAGGATGTATTGGCCTCACACTGCAGACGGAAGGAGTTCAATGAATATTTCCTTGGGGAATTGCACGAATGGAGCGACGAAGAAATATATGAGGAGGAATGAAGAACAAATTCATTCATCCTAATCTTCTTGTTGTCCATACATTGCGTGCGTGATCTTGTATATTTTTGCAGCTTAGTTTGTCGTGAACATTAACAATGTTATTGGCTGCTTTTGGCTGCTGTATGCAGTTTACCTATGTATTATACTTAGTTTTCCGATTATGCTGCTTGTGAATTTATCATATAATAGCTTCTAGATTTGCTACTAGATTTGCTGCCATATTGGGCAAAAAACGAGGGCCAAAAGGCATAAATAACCCCAGAGATTTGCTACTAGATTTGCTGCCATATTGAAGAAAGACGAAATAGAAGCTTCTCTAGATTTGATACTAATTTGGTGAAAAAGACAGAGAGAGAAAGAGGGAAAAGGTGCTCTTAAAAATGCCAATTTGGGCCGAGAGAGACAAAACCCGGCTCCTCGCTCACGTGCAACCAAACGCTTCTCGTCCTGTCCCACGCGGTCCCTTTCTACCAGCCCCACGCGACGCGGCCCCACACGACGCGGCCCCACG
>NC_061513.1:113221341-113233630 GCF_022539505.1 Lolium rigidum | reverse complement strand
CTAAATTTGTTAATCTTAATCCTATAATCCAACACATGTTTTTCACGCTTGGTGATATGGAAGAAGGGGAAAAGAAAGATTTTGTATTAGAAACCCTTCTTAGAGAATTTGGTGGTCTAGCAAGAGAAGCTAGAAAGGTGTTTGCTAAATTTAATATGCTTGGTTCTCCTACTAATTTTGTTAGTCTCCTTGAAAAGATGGATATGGATAGAATAAGATACACTAATAATATTGATGATGGAGGGGAGATCAAAGCACCAATACCATGTAAGCTCCTAGCTATGAATGATGCACTAGAAAATAACTATGCTTGGCTTGTTCCCGAAAATTTGTTTGATGAGAGTAGCACACCTAAGACTAATGAAAAGGGAGATGCTAAAACTTATGTATCTAATATAATATGCCTAGTTGATAAAACTCCACACCTCGCTGAGAATGCACCACCCTTCAATAATACTTGATACACACTTTCCGCGCCTAGCTGAAAGGCGTTAAAGAAAAGCGCTTATGGGAGACAACCCATGTTTTTACCTACAGTACTTTGTTTTTATTTTGTGTCTTGGAAGTTGTTTACTACTGTAGCAACCTCTCCTTATCTTAGTTTTGAGTTTTGTTGTGCCAAGTTAAGCCGTTGATAGAAAAGTAAGTACTAGATTTGGATTACTGCGCAGTTCCAGATTTCTTTGCTGTCACGAATCTGAGCCCACTGCCCTGCAGGAAGCTCAGAAAATTATGCCAATTTACGTGCATGATCCTCAGATATGTACGCAACTTTCATTCAATTTGAGCATTTTCATTTGAGCAAGTCTGGTGCCATTTTAAAATTCGTCAATACGAACTGTTCTGTTTTTGACAGATTCTGCCTTTTATTTCGCATTGCCTCTTTCGCTATGTTGGATGAATTTCTTTGATCCACTAATGTCCAGTAGCATTATGCAATGTCCAGAAGTGTTAAGAATGATTGTGTCACCTCTGAATATGTCAATTTATATTGTGCACTAACCCTCTAATGAGTTGCTTCGAGTTTGGTGTGGAGGAAGTTTTCAAGGATCAAGAGAGGAGTATGATGCAACATGATCAAGGAGAGTGAAAAGCTCTAAGCTTGGGGATGCACCCGGTGGTTCACCCCTGCATATATCAAGAAGACTCAAGCGTCTAAGCTTGGGGATGCCCAAGGCATCCCCTTCTTCATCAACAAATTATCAGGTTCCTCCCCTGAAACTACATTTTTATTCGGCCACATCTTATGTGCTTTTTCTTGGAGCGTCGTTTTGTTTTAGTTTTTGTTTTGTTTGAATAAAATGGATCCTAGCATTCACTTTATGGGAGAGATACACACTCCGCTGTAGCATATGGACAAATATGTCCTTGGTTTCTACTCATAGTATTCATGGCGAAGTTTCTCCTTCATTAAATTGTTATATGGTTGGAATTGGAAAATGATACATGTAGTAATTGCTATAAATGTTTTGGGTAATGTGATACTTGGCAATTGTTGTGCTCATGTTTAAGCTCTTGCATCATATGCTTTGCACCCATTAATGAAGAAATACATAGAGCATGCTAAAATTTGGTTTGCATATTTGGTTTCTCTAAGGTCTAGATAATTTCTAGTTTTGAGTTTGAACAACAAGGAAGACGGTATAGAGTATTATAATGCTTTCAATATGTCTTTTATGTGAGTTTTGCTGTACTAGTTCATCCTTGTGTTTGCCTCAAATAACCTTGCTAGCCTAAACCTTGTATCGAGAGGGAATACTTCTCATGCATCCAAAATACTTGAGCCAACCACTATGCCATTTGTGTCCACCATACCTACCTACTACATGGTATTTTCCAGCCATTCCAAAGTAAATTGCTTGAGTGCTACCTTTAAAATTCCATCATTCACCTTTGCAATATATAGCTCATGGGACAAATAGCTTAAAAACTATTGTGGTATTGAATATGTAATTATGCACTTTATCTCTTATCAAGTTGCTTGTTGTGCGATAACCATGTTTATCGGGGAACGCCATCAACTCGTTGTTGAATTTCATGTGGGTTGCTATGCATGTTCGTCTTGTCTGAAGTAAGGGCGATCTACACTGAGTGGAATGGTTTGAGCATGCATATTGTGAGAGAAGAACATTGGGCCGCTAACTAAAGCCATGTTCCATGGTGGAAGTTTCAGTTTTGGACAAACATCCTCAAATCTCTAATGAGAAAAGAATTAATTGTTGTTGAATGCTTAAAGCATTAAAAGAGGAGTCCATTATCTCGTTGTCTATGTTGTCCCGGTATGGATGTCTAAGTTGAGAATAATCAAAAGCGAGAAATCCAAATGCGAGCTTTCTCCTTAGACCTTTGTACAGAGCGGCATAGAGGTACCCCTTTGTGATACTTGGTTAAAGCATATGTATTGCGGTGATAATCCAGGTAGTCCAAGCTAATTAGGACAAGGTGCGAGCACTATTAGTACACTATGCATGAGGCTTGCAACTTATAAGATATAATTTACATGATGCATATGCTTTATTACTACCGTTGACAAAATTGTTTCATGTTTTCAAAATCAAAGCTCTAGCACAAATATAGCAATCGATGCTTTTCCTCTATGAGGACCATTCTTTTACTTTCAATGTTGAGTCAGTTCACCTATTTCTCTCCACCTCAAGAAGCAAACACTTGTGTGAACTGTGCATTGATTCTTACATACTTGCTTATTGCACTTATTATGTTACTCTATGTTGACAATATCCATGAGATATACAAGTTACAAGTTGAAAGCAACCGCTGAAACTTAATCTTCTTTTGTGTTGCTTCAATACCTTTACTTTGAATTATTGCTTTATGAGTTAACTCTTATGCAAGACTTATTAATGCTTGTCTTGAAATGCTATTCATGAAAAGTCTTTGCTTTATGATTCACTTGTTTACTCATGTCATACACATTGTTTTGATCGCTGCATTCACTACATATGCTTTACAAATAGTATGATCAAGTTTATGATGGCATGTCACTCCGGAAATTATCTTTGTTATCGTTTTACTCGCTCGGGACGAGCAGTAACTAAGCTTGGGGATGCCGATACGTCTCCAACGTATCGATAATTTCTTGTGTTCCATGCCACATTATTGATGTTATCTACATGTTTTATGCACACTTTATGTCATATTCGTGCATTTTCCGGAACTAACCTATTAACAAGATGCCGAAGTGCCGCTTCGTTGTTCTCGTCGTTTTTGGTTTCGGAAATCCTAGTAAAGAAATATTCTCGGAATTGGACGAAATAAAAGCCCGGAGGCCTATTTTCTCACGAAGCTTCCGGAAGTCCGAAGGAGAGACGAAGAGGGGCCACAGGGGCGCCAAACCCTAGGGCGGCGCGGCCCCTTGGCCGCGCCGGCCGTGGTGTGGGCCCCCTGTGCCGCCTCTTGACCTGCCCTTCCGCCTACAAATAGCCTCCGTGACGAAACCCCCGGCACCGAGAGCCACGATACGGAAAACATTACCGAGACGCCGTCGCCGCCGATCCCATCTCGGGGATCCCGGAGATCGCCTCCCGCACCCTGCCGGAGAGGGGAATCATCTCCCGGAGGACTCTACACCGCCATGGTCGCCTCCGGAGTGATGAGTGAGTAGTCTACCCCTGGACTATGGGTCCATAGCAGTAGCTAGATGGTTGTCTTCTCCCCATTGTGCTATCATTGTCGGATCTTGTGAGCTGCCTATCATGATCAAGATCATCTATATGTAATTCTATATGTTGCGTTTGTTGGGATCCGATGAATAGAGAATACTTGTTATGTTGATTATCAAAGTTATGCTTATGTGTTGTTTATGATCTTGCATGCTCTCCGTTATTAGTAGATGCTCCGGCCAAGTAGATGCTTTTAACTCCAAGAGGGAGTACTTATGCTCGATAGTGGGTTCATGCTCGCATTGACACCGGGACGATGACGAAAGTTCTAAGGTTGTGTTGTCGTTGTTGCCACTAGGGATAAAACATTGATGCTATGTCTAAGGATGTAGTTGTTGATTACATTACGCACCATACTTAATGCAATTGTCTCGTTGCTTTGCAACTTAATACTCGGAGGGGGTTCGGATGATAACCTTGAAGGTGGACTTTTTAGGCATAGATGCGGTTGGATGGCGGTCTATGTACTTTGTCGTAATGCCCAATTAAATCTCACTATACTCATCATGATATGTATGTGCATGGTCATGCTCTCTTTATTTGTCAATTGCCCAACCGTAATTTGTTCACCCAACATGCTTGTTCGTCTTATGGGAGAGACACCTCTAGTGAACCGTGGACCCCGGTCCAATTCTCTTTATCGAAATACAATCTACCGCAATACTTGTTCTACTGTTTTCTCTCGCAAACAATCATATTCCACACAATACGGTTAATCCTTTGTTACGGCAAGTCGGTGAGATTGACAACCTCACCGTTTCGTTGGGGCAAAGTAGTTTGGTTGTGTTGTGCGGGTTCCACGTTGGCGCCGGAATCTCCGGTGTTGCGCCGCACTACATCTCGCCGCCATCAACCTTCAACGTGCTTCTTGGCTCCTCCTGGTTCGATAAACCTTGGTTTCTTTCTGAGGGAAAACTTGCTGCTGTGCTCATCATACCTTCCTCTTGGGGTTGCCCAACGAACGTGTGAAATACACGCCATCACGTATCACCCAGCCCTCCGCCTCCTCCATCTCGGAGGTGCGAATGGCCGCATGGAGGTGCGGCCACTCGCCTCCTCCTCCGCCGCCGAGATCATCAGCGCAGCGCCTAGGTCCGGGTCCTCCTCCGAGGACTCGGGCTTCACCTCGAGCAGCAGAGGCGGCGGTTGCGGCAATGCCGCGCCGCCGCGGGCGGCCTCTCCGATGTGGAGGCCGCCTCGGTTTCCTCCCGCAGGCCGCAGCGCCGACGGACGACGGCGGCCGCCGCCGCCTCGTCGTCGTTGGCGGAAGCGAACCGTCGCTTGGCCATGGCGGCGGTTTCGCTGCGGAGTGGAGTGGGGACCGGAGTGGAGGGCCAGATCCCCTCCGGTCCCCATTTAATAGCCTCCCCGGTCACCGAGCGGGTGGGACCAAGGGAGACGAGGCGACCGCGCGCCGGACGCGAGCGGACGGCGCGTGCCATCCGCGGCCACGCAAACCTAGCCCAGATTTGGGCCGGGTTTGCGTCGTTCCGGATGCCGCGGCCGTCCGCTTTTACGGTGCGTCCCCGCGTTGGGCCGCGGTTTTGGGCGCGGTTTGGGTCGCCCTGTTGGAGATGTCTTAAGGACGCAATTCTTCCAGACAGGCCGCAGAACCACTTGTGACCCAAAAAAAAAAAACAGTGTAGTTAATTCGGTCTTGGGCCAGGGGTAGTAGAAATGAGGCTTAAACTAACTTCCTAACAATCCGGCAATAAAGGCCCATGTCGTCCATTCGCTGCACCTCCCCTCGATAATTTAGGCTCCCTTTTTTCTCAGAACTCACAGCAGTACACGCGGCCGCGACCCCATCCTCCCAAGTCCCCCAACCCTAGCCGCCAGGAGCTGAGGAGCAAGCAAGGCAGTGCGCGATGCGGCGATCGGCGATGGCGCTCCGCTCGACGGCGGACCGGTGCTTCGGCCACCACTCACCGGTTAGTTCTTCACCACCATGTGTCTCCTCCTGCCTTGTATGCTCCGGCCATGTCGCCCGTCCCCCAGGTCCCTCTTCCTCTTCGGCGAGCGACCAGTAGCTCCTCCAACCGCAGTACTATAGGTCTTCCATGAATCATCCTTCCGTCTGTAGGTTTTCCTCCTCTAACCGGAAACCCAAGCGAATTTTCGGGTTCCTAAAAATTGCCAGATTAGTTCGTCAGTCATCTTCGAAAAAACGGAAGTACTTAGAAAACTAAGTGACAGATCCGGAAAAATAATTGCGCACATACATCAACGAACACAGTGTATCTTTGGGCATCTGGCCTATATTGATGTATACATAACTTGTCCGCCGTTTGGTTGCTGGGGATTTGGCTTAGCCTCAGCTGTTTTGCTTTATTTCTGCGCACGACTGTGACAAAGAAACTTGTTGTCGGCAGACTTGTTCCATTGTTTTTTTGTCGGTAAGTGAATTTGTGCTCGGTATGCTTTAGCTAGAAGCCGCACCATTACGATAAAGTAACGTCCAACATGTCCAGGTAGAGATTACATCACTTCGTTCATACATGTCCAGGATTTCAAGGCACGCTACCTTAGACCCCCATTTGATACAAAAACTAAGTTTGAGACCCATCTTCCTACACCTTGCTGCAAGTGTTCTGCTTGTCTCCATGTCAACTTAGTTTGGTCCACGCAGCCAAACGGAGTGGTGTGATATCCTATTCCTGAGAAGGTACCAGCCGCTGTATATCTTGACCATCGCATGGAAATTTCCCTAAACTATCATTGTATTGTAGCATGAATTATGCAACAAGTCATACTAGTTATATAATGATACACGGCCTCAGCAACCCAATTCCGAAACCAAGCCTTTGGTTGTTGCATTCTCAATTTCTCATGTAAACCAAGAGTATTCATTTTCTGTCTTTCGTCCTTTTTTCCAACTTCTGTTTGAACTTTATGCAGATCACGATTATTGTTTACTTCCCTACTCTTCATAGATCTGCCAAACAAATGCTCAAAGTTTAGATTTATACTAATATATCACAAAGCAGCATATATCTTGTTCCATTTTACCTTCTGACTGCCCCTTCAACTTGTTTGTGTTTCAGTTGACAAACGTTATTCAGTCAACGTTCAGTGCAAATGCTTGTTCAAGATGGGGAAGTCTTGCAAGAACTTTCAGGTAATTTCCTCATCTTGGTTTACACAATCTGAAGGAGATGGTTGCAGTATGCATCTAACTTCTCCATGTTCTTTTTTTTTCTGTTACAGTGCAAAACCAATTGGAAATGAGGTTATTGGAATTGATTTGGGGACAACGAATTCCTGTGTTTCTGTTATGGAGGGAAAGGTGAGTGGTTCTCGTATATATACTCTTCTGCTGTGCTTTCTTTTCAGCTTCTTAAACAATGTGCTTACATAAAAGAGAAAAATTATTGCAGAGTGCAAAAGTGATAGAGAATTCAGAAGGTACTAGGACGACACCATCAGTTGTTGCTTTCAGTCAAAAGGGGGAGCGGCTTGTTGGAACTCCGGCCAAGCGTCAATCAGTGACAAACCCACAGAATACCTTCTTTGGTACGAAGCGTATGATAGGACGGCGCTTTGATGACCCGCAGACGCAGAAGGAGATGAAAATGGTACCATATAAAATTGTGAAGGCTCCCAATGGTGACGCTTGGGTTGAAACAACAGATGGAAAGCAGTTCTCACCGAGCCAAGTTGGTGCATTTGTATTGACCAAGATGAAGGAGACTGCTGAAGCTTATCTTGGCAAATCTGTTTCCAAGGCTGTGATCACAGTTCCAGCTTACTTCAATGATGCTCAGCGTCAGGCAACCAAGGATGCTGGTCGAATTGCTGGACTTGATGTCCAAAGGATCATCAACGAACCAACTGCTGCTGCTCTTTCGTATGGAACAAACAACAAGGAAGGTTTGATAGCTGTATTTGACCTTGGAGGTGGTACGTTTGATGTCTCCGTTCTTGAAATCTCAAATGGAGTATTTGAGGTTGGTACATCTTAACTTTGTACTCCTCCCTTTTAGAAAGATTCTGTAGCTAGAAATTAGAGATAACACATTTCATGCTTATTCCTGATGTGTTGATTATGTTTGTCAGGTAAAAGCAACAAATGGTGATACTTTTCTGGGTGGAGAAGACTTTGATAATACTCTGTTGGAGTACTTAGTCAGTGAATTCAAAAGAACTGATGATATTGATCTGTCAAAGGACAGACTAGCTCTGCAAAGGTTGCGTGAAGCAGCCGAGAAGGCAAAAATTGAACTCTCATCAACTGCACAGACTGATATTAACCTTCCATTTATCACAGCTGATGCCACTGGAGCAAAACATTTGAATATAACATTGACAAGATCGAAGTTTGAAAGTTTGGTGAATGGTCTGATTACAAGGACTAGAGACCCGTGCAAGAATTGTTTGAAGGATGCTGGTATCACTGCGAAGGAAGTTGATGAGGTTCTTCTTGTTGGTGGAATGACAAGGGTTCCCAAAGTGCAGGAAGTGGTTTCAGAAATCTTCGGCAAGGCCCCTAGCAAAGGAGTCAACCCAGATGAAGCTGTGGCCATGGGTGCGGCTCTTCAGGGTGGCATTCTCCGTGGAGACGTCAAAGAGCTTCTTCTCCTTGATGTAACCCCACTTTCACTTGGTATTGAGACTCTTGGCGGTATCTTCACCAGACTGATAAGCAGGAACACTACAATCCCCACAAAGAAAAGCCAGGTTAGTAAATAAGGCTCAGTGGAGTAGAAAAATTAGGTCCTTTTGACGTTTGTCGCAGGGCATTTTATAATTGGTATGCATGCTTTGATAGTCCTTTATTCTCCTTGGCTATTCTTATGATGCTTTCTGTCAATAATCTGGTATTGTGCATTGCATGGCTGCATCTGCATGGTACCTAATTATTCTTCTGTTTTGAGAATTATGATACCTTTTTTAAAAACTGAGAATTATGGTACCTGCTTATTCATTTAAGTGATAACTTCCATGTACGACATAACCATAAAATGTGTTTTTTTTTGTGAAGTTCTCTGATATTGCTTTGCCTGTTCATGTCTGTTTCTCCTCTTCAGTTTTTTTTTTTTGTATAGTTTAGGCCTAACTAATCTAGCATGTTCTCCGCAGGTGTTCTCAACTGCTGCTGACAACCAGACACAAGTTGGTATTCGTGTCCTTCAAGGTGAGCGTGAGATGGCGACAGACAACAAACTTCTTGGCGAGTTTGATCTTGTCGGCATCCCACCAGCACCAAGAGGACTGCCACAGATTGAGGTCACGTTCGACATTGATGCTAATGGTATCGTGACAGTCTCTGCGAAAGATAAGGCCACCGCGAAGGAGCAGCAGATCACCATCCGGTCCTCCGGTGGGCTTTCTGACTCTGAGATCGAGAAGATGGTGCGTGAGGCTGAGTTGCATGCACAGAAGGATCAGGAACGTAAAGCCCTCATTGACATCAGAAACACCGCAGACACTACCATTTACAGCATTGAGAAGAGCTTGGGAGAGTACAGGGACAAGATCCCTGCAGAGGTAGCCACCGAGATTGAGACGGCGGTTGCTGATCTCCGCGGGGAGATGGCATCTGATGATGTTGAGAAGATAAAGAACAAGATGGAAGCGGCCAACAAGGCTGTCTCGAAGATTGGGCAGCACATGTCCGGTGGTGCATCTGGAGGTGGCGCAGCTGGTGGCTCGCAGGAAGGAGGATCGCAGGGCGGAGGTGACCAGGCTCCAGAGGCTGAGTACGAGGAGGTGAAGAAGTGAAGCTGCACAGGCTGACAGCTGCCTACCGGCTTTACTCTAAATACAGCAGCTAGTTTTTGAGGAACACTAGGATCTTTTTTAGCTGTAATAAAATTTTGTTCAACTGAGGCATATGAAACATGCTAAAAGTTCTTAGCGCACTTGGTATTTGCAGTATTGTATGACTTGGTTGAACTAGGTTCTACGCTTTGAGGTGCATCAAGGCAAACCGATTTGTGCTTTCTTATAGTCATTTTTTCTGCCTGCAGTGATACATTGGTACCTTTATGTGTATCAGTTGTTGGTTCACACATGATCCGATTAGCACTAGATGCTTGCATTTCGTTCTTACGTTGTTGCTAGAGAAATTTGTACCGGATTCTTTCACGGTGAATGTCAGTATGTGACCCTTTCATTTCTCAAGACAAGGCGACAGACATATAGGATGCGTTTGGTTGCCTGCATCCCCTTGGCTTGCATCGGGCCAGCAATTTTTGGTCCGTTTGGATGCCTGCAGCCCACTTCGTTCTTGCATGAACTGGGTTTTAAAGCATCCCGGGACAGGTTCTGGAGGAACGTCTGGAATGACAGTTTCTCTAGGGCCAGGTCCGTTGCGGCCAGAAGCCTGCACGCGAGGAGAGGGAGGCGGAAACGCCGCGTCCCTTCGGGAACACGAGCCATAATTAGCCTCACCGCTCCCTTCTCTTTCCTCTCACCCGCGACCGCACTCTCACCTCCCCTAAACTGTCACATCACCCGGCGGTTCCCCTCCCGCCGACCAATCCGCCGCACCGACGCACGGAGGAGCACCGCTACCGGAGGAGGAGACATCGGCGAGCAGCACCGCGACATCGGCCGTAATCTGCTCCGCAGTCTTCATCGGCATCTCGACTTCGCCCGCGACCTCGAGCTCGTCCTCGACCGGAACAATGGTGGTAACGACCTCTCCTTCTCACATTTGTACTCGTTCTGGCAGAACATGCCATTCTCGGGCATTTCCGACGACATGCACATTAGATCTGCTAGGGTTTCCGTTAGGATAGCGGTCGGATTGACGTTTGCAAGGTGTTCGTCCCCATTTCTTGATGTTCTTGTCCAGTTCTTGCTTTTGATGGTCTCGATTAGCTTAGATCTGTTACTCTAGTATCGGATTGCGGTAGATCCTTTCTAGATCTGGCTTTGGATTGCTGAAACTGGCAGATCTTACTGTGCATGCAAAGAGGGGAAGGGTTTTTTGTGCTGGGGTTTAGCATGTTGAGATTGCTGTGTGGAATGAGTCGCGGTAGTTTATTGTACATTGTGTAGTTTATGATTGAACTAGGCCGATGATTGTAACCGGTAATCATAGTGTGAGGAGATAATAGATCAGAACCTATGTCATGACTGAACATCACCATGCCATTGGTTCAGATCAAACATCTCCTCCATATGTGCTATTGTATGAGGCCTATGCTACCTTGCTTTCCATGTTTGTACTTCAGTTGTTCAATGGCCAATGATTTAACTATGGCACAACGGAAAGCAGGGTGATGCCCTCAAACTTAGTCGTGTGTGCCGTATTACTTGCACACTAGACTTAGTTTGCAGACAGCCCCTTTGCTTGCCTTGTGATCCAATATATGAGGTCTCATTTTATTTGTCTAGTGCAATGGCCAATGATTCAACAATGGCACACTGGAAGGCAAGGTGCTGCCCTCAAACTTAGTCGTGTGTGCCATATGACTTGCACACTAGACTTAGTTTGCGGGCAGTCCCTTTGCCTGCCGTGTGATCCTACATATATGAGGCCTTGTTTTGGTTTGTCTAGTGCGTTGGCCAATGATTGAACAATGGCACACTGGAAGGCAAGGTGTTGCCCTCAAACTTAGTCGTGGGTGTGTGATATCTTGCACACTAGACTTAGTTGGAGGGCAGTTCCTTGAGTTGCCGTGTGATCCAATGTATGAGTCATCACATGTTTTCAATGTTCGTTTTCATCTATATACTTGTGAGCAGGCACACCTCTAATGGCATGTGTTCTTGTGGCAGACTGAGAAGCTCAAGCTTGGGTCACCTGAGACCCCGGACGAGGGACCGTCCAAGAAGCGAAGGGCGGCTAACATCGGCCACTTCCAGCCGGACGTAGGGCTGAACCAGTTCCTGCGCATCGTCTTCAAGCCAACCTTCAACCGGCTACGGATCCCTCATGATTTCGTTAGTGGTTCGGAGAAATCCCTTCGAACATCATCCTCACCACCAACACTGGCTGCTACTGGAGGATGACTACGGTGAGAGAAGGCGATGACGCATACATCGACCAGGGGTGGGCGGCCTTCGCCGTCGCTCATCGCCTGCGGATAGGTCGGTTCCTCGTCTTCAAGAAGGTGTCCACCTTCCAGTACAATGTGGTCATCTTCGACTACACCTGCACTGAGGTGATGACCATGTGCCGTTACCATGGCGACGCGACCAGGTGTATCGTCTTCCAAAGTCATGTCTGAACCTTCTGGTCTGTGTGTACTTATTGTTCCAGTCGTCTGTTGAACTCGTCTATGGTGTGTCGTGAACTATGATCGTCCTGCGTCGTGAACTATGATCGTGTTTAAACTATTATCAGTGCTAAGTTTGTCTGAACTGTGAATTGTGTTCTTGCTTGTGATGTTGATCGTTGGTAACCTCACCACCGAAGGTAAGAGGTAAGCAGAAGCAGTTTCTGGGTTGCAACCAAACAACAGGGCACCGTCTGGGCTGCTACATGGTCTGAAAACCGAACTACCAAACGGGCAGAGCCCAATCTCCACGGGGCCGAAAAAACTCAATGCAGACCACCAAACAACGTGGTTTTTATGGTCCATCGCTCATCTACGACTCGTAGGGAACTTCTTCCCAATGCGTCAGTGGTGCAGGAAAGTGATGCATGCTACCAAACG
>NC_061513.1:113206798-113221241 GCF_022539505.1 Lolium rigidum | reverse complement strand
GAAGATTGGCTGGAGCTGCTGGAGGTTGCGCTACCGGAAGCTTGGCTAAAGCTACCAGATTCTAGGGGGCCACCGGACTCTTGATGGCTACCGGATCCCTGCTGGTTGCCGGAATCGGTTTCCATCGGATCTGAGGCCGTGGATTCACCGGGAGATGGTCTACGGCGTTTGAGAGAAAGGGAAGAAGAAGATGCAGAGGAGGATTCCTCGTCAGACATTGCAAGGAGAGGCGAAAAAACAAGAATCCCGTACTTGGACCCCGCGTGAAGATCTACGAGTAAGAAGAAAACCAAAGAAAAGAGGAAATAAGAACACTAAACACCCAAGATCTGGAAAGCAACCAGAGGACAAGTGAAGCGAGATTGGTACCAACCTTAAGCGGCGGAGTCGCTGAGGGAGGCGTTCGCTGGCGACGGAGCGGACCTACGGCCGCCGGAGAGCACCGTCGGCGGCGAGGCGAAGAAGCTTGCGAAGAAGCGCAAATGCGGCGGAAGCAAGGAAGTTGCTGCCGAAGATCTCCGCGCAGCGAGGTCCGGCGGAGGCACAGAGTGAGTACGCCGGGCGCCGGAGCTGGAAGGAGCGACGGCGGGCGGAGAACGGCGGAGGTGCAGAGGCGTGGAGCTCTGTGCGCGAAGGAGGAGAATGCGAAGAAGATGAAGGAGAAGGGGCGGTTGAGTTTATAAAGGAAAGAGAAGGTGGGAAGGAAACCACTGGGCCGCGGCGGTTCGCCTCGCGGCCCACGACGGTTCGCGCCTTGGGCCGCCACGTGGCGAGGGAATACACGCGAGGAAATACGAAGCCACACGGAGGCGCACACGGGATCCCGAAGAGGTAGTGGGATCAGCTGCGATGCATTAAATGAGCGCGCGGGAGTCGAAGGGAAGTGACCCCTGACACTGGCGCGTCAGTCACAGTGCGCATGTCTCTGTCAGGCGCGGGGCCCGAGATATTCTCGACTTCGCCGAGGAAGCAATAAAAGACACATGATACCGGAAAATAGAGATGCCGGAACGAGCCTTGCAAAGAGAAGAAAAAGAACAAGGGTAAAGATGCCGGAACTAAGCTCAAGACATGAGTATTTAAACCGGTATCCTAAGGAAATGAGAACCTGGCATGGTCTGTAGGATAGAATCCTCCAGGCTATACCAGCTTCGGGGACTAATGTTGGGGGGATGACCCCCGGTATGCCGAAGGCATGCCAAACCGGATGGCTTGTGCCATCAAGATACCGGTTTAATATTCGTACCGGAACCTAAGGATAAGAGTTAGGCTAAGTGTAGCTAAGCCGGTATCCCCAAGAGGGGTATACCGGAACCCGGTAAAGAAGATACCGGAAAGGAGAGCCTGTCGGCAGGACTGGTCAAAGATTCTCTCCAGAGCTAGAAGACAAACATGAGCTAAGCAAAGTAACTTTTGACCAGCGATGACGATAAAGAGAAGGGTGACTGGTCAAAGAAGCCGGAGGACGTCGGCGCCCCGATTAAAGAGGACTCCGGTGTCATCTATGATTAAAGTAGCTTTGTAAAGTAGTTTGTCCAGTCAAAGATGCCATTAGGGTTCCTTGCACTGTAAGCCACCCTCTCCCCTATATAAGGAGAGGGGGCAGCCCTTCTTCACGGGCACGTAGCGAGACCATAGAGAGATCAGTGTACTGAGAAACTTGTAACCATGTTGAGATCAATGAAGCTTGCGATCTAGTAAAGAGTTCTTCCTCTTGTCTCTCTTCTTGCATACCGGCCTTTGGTTGTGTTCTTGAGGAAAGCATCCGGAAGTTCTTCACACCTGATCACAAACCCTCCCCCGAATCCTCTTGCGTCCATTCGGCCCCAATCTAAGCCATCCTATGGCATCTGTCTGTTCACCACGACGACACTTCATCTCCCTGATCAAAATTATAAACTCTCTGCAAAGCAGCATGTTGAGCACTAGCAGGAAAGTATTTCCGGAAGAAAACATTAAGCAATTCTTTTGGACTTTTAATAGAACCAGGTGGCAAACTATTATACCAAGTTTTAGCGTCATCCTTTAATGAGAATGGAAAGATTTTAGCAACAAAGTAAGTACGCTTCTTAACATCATCAAAAAACAAGCTACTCAGAGTAGATAACTCAGTCATGCGTTCAACAGCACTTTCTTTTTCAGTACCACAAAAGGGTGTTTTCTCAACAATAGCTATATGAGATAGATCAAGAGAAAAATCATAATCTTTATCCCTAATGTTTATAGGAGATGTGGCAAATTTAGGATCGGGAGACAAGCTTATATCTAACGGTATGTTCTCGCAAGCAACTTTTTAATTTTTCTTGCATCAGTAGTAGCATGGCATTTTTCAATAAAATCATCATCAAGTTCCACATAATCTTCATCAAGATCATCACTAGAGTATTCAAGTTCAGGTGAATTAACAGGTGTAGTAACATCAGGAGTTTCAGTATTTTCTATTTGTCTAGACCTAGCAATTGAAGCATCTAGAAAAGTTCCCAATGAACCACTATCATCAAGCACAGCAGACATATTATCGATATTATGAGAGTTTTCAGATTCAGCGAAGTACCAGCATTTGAAGCATGTGGTGGTGAAACAAGTTTATCAATCACGGATGGTGAATCAAGAGCAGCAGAGGTACTCGGAGTTGTACCTTTTCTTGTAGTGGATGGTAATATGGCGACCTTAGTATCGCGAGTTTTACCCATGATGGAGAATTTGCAGCGAACAATATCAATCCAAGTGAACTTCCAAATAAAGCTATGCTCCCGACAACGGCGCCGTGAAAATAGTCTTGATGACCCACAAGTATAGGGGATCGCAACAGTCTTCGAGGGAAGTATTACCCAATTTATTGATTCGACACAAGGGGAGACAAAGAATACTTGAAAGCCTTAACAGCGGAGTTGTCAATTCAGCTGCACCTGGAAACGGACTTGCTCGCAAGAGTTTATCAGTGAGTATCAGCTTTATAGTAGTAGCAGATAGTAAAATAACAGCAGCAGAGTAACAAAGACAGCAGTAGTGATTATAGTAAACAACGAGGATTAAAATACTGTAGGCACGGGGATGGATGACGGGCGTTGCATGGATGAGAGAAACTCATGTAACAATCAAAGCAGGGCATTTTCAAATAATAATAAAACGGTATCCAAGTACTAATCAATCAATAGGCATGTGTTCCAATTATAGTCGTACGTGCTCGCAATGAGAAACTTGCACAACATCTTTTGTCCTACCAGCCGGTGGCAGCCGGGCCTCAAGGGAAACTATCTGGATATTAAGGTACTCCTTTTAATAGAGTACCGGAGCAAAGCATTAACACTCCGTGAACACATGTGATCCTCACATCACCGCCATTCCCTCCGGTTGTCCCGATTTCGTCACTTCGGGGCCATTGGTTCCGGACAACGACATGTGTATACAACTTGCGGGTAAGATCATAAACAACGAATATCTTCATGAATCAATAACATGTTCAGATCTGAGATCATGGCACTCGGGCCCTAGTGACAAGCATTAAGCATAACAAGTTGCAACAATATCATAAAAGTACCATCTACGAACACTAGGCACTATGCCCTAACAATCTTATGCTATTACATGACCAATCTCATCCAATCCCTACCATCCCCTTCGGCCTACAGCGGGGGAATTACTCACACATGGATGGGGGAAACATTGCCGGTTGATGGAGAGGCGTTGGCGGTGATGGCGGTGATGATCTCCTCCAATTCCCCGTCCCGCGTGAGTGCCGTAACGGAGACTCTCGGCTCCCGCGACGGAGTTTCGCGATGTGGCGGCGTTCTGGAGGGTTTCTGGCGACTTTGACTTCTCCCCGTGCGTTTTTAGGTCGAGGCAAATAAGTAGTCCGAAGGAGGGCGTCGGAGGCCGGCCGAGGGGGCCACACCACATGGCCGCGCGGGCTCCCCCTGGGCCGCGCCGTCCTATGGTGTGGGGCCCTCGGGCCTCCACCTTACTTGTCCTTCTGGCTCCGTCAGTATTCTGGGAAAATAGGCCCTTTCGTCAAAATCCCGAGGTTTTTCCTGAAAGTTGGATTTCTGCACAAAAACGAGACACCAGAACAGTTCTGCTGAAAACAGCGTTAGTCCGTGTTAGTTGCATCCAAAATACACAAATTAGAGGCAAAACAATAGCAAAAGTGTTCGGGAAAGTAGATACGTTTTGGACGTATCAAGAACCGATCTGTAGTAGAACAGGCTCATGAGATACAGATCATGGCAAAGGAACTCGAGCTTCTCAAGTGTGTGCTACCGGACAAATTTGTCGCGGGATGCATTGTCGCTAAGCTTCCCCCTTCATGGAGGAACTTTGCCACTTCCCTCAAACATCAGAGGCATGAGTTTTCTGTTGAGAATATCATGGGCTCTCTGGATGTTGAGGAAAAGGCGAGGGCAAAAGACAAACACACTGGAGGAACCGAGGGACGTTCTGCTGCCAATATGGTACAGAAAAATGCCCACAAGTCCAAGGGAAAGAACAAGGGAGTCTCCCAGACTACCAACTTCAAGAAGAAAGGGAAAACGGAGAAGAAAGATCCTTGCTGGGTGTGTGGCGAGACTGGCCATTGGGCTAATCGTTGTCCACAACGCAAAGGAAAGAAATGTCAGGCTGGACAGAACTCAAATTCTGTCAGCATGGTCATTGGCAACACAGAGGAAGGAACTACAGGGTATGGTAATATGTTACCTACTGTTCTTTCGGTGTTTCAGCCCACGGAATGGTGGGTTGATACGGGTGCCAATGTTCATGTGTGTGCCGACATCTCCATGTTTACCTCTTATCGTGCCCGAGGTTCCTCGGCAATGATGGGGAATGGGTTACATGCTACTGTTCGTGGTGTTGGCACGGTAGATCTGAAGTTTACTTCGGGAAAGATCGTGCAAGCCGAAGAACGTGCCGCATGTCCCTTCTATCAAGAAGAATCTCATTAGTGGCTCCCGTCTTATGAAAGATGGGTTTAAGTTGGTGTTTGAGTCCAATAAAGTTGTACTCGTCTAAGTATGGAACTTTTGTTGGAAAGGGATATGAATGTGAGGGAATGTTGCGTTTCTCTCTAGAAGACTTCGTGATAATGTTGTGAACCATGTAAGCACTAGTGTTAATGAAACTAATGTTTGGCATTCACGACTTTGTCATGTTAATTTCGGTTGTATGACGCGGCTTGCTGATATGAGTTTAATTCCGAAATTCACCTTTGTCAAAGGCTCTAAGTGTCATGCTTGTGTGCAAGCAAAGCAGCCTCGCAAGCCTCACAAGCCTGCGAAGGAAATAAACTTGGCACCACTAGAGCTCATACATTCAGATCTATGTGAGATGAATGGTGAGTTGACAAGAGGTGGAAAGAAATATTTCATAACTTTGATTGATGATTCCACTAGGTACTGTTATGTGTATCTACTGAAAAGTAAAGATGAGGCTCTTGATTTCTTTAAAATCTATAAGGCTGAAGTTGAGAATCAACTTGACAGAAAGATAAAAAGGGTTCGGTCCGATCGTGGTGGAGAGTACTTTTCTAATGAGTTCAATTTATTCTGTGCGGAACATGGTATAATCCATGAGAGGACGCCTCCCAATTCCCCACAATCCAATGGGATTGCGGAAAGGAAAAACCGTACTCTAACAGCATTTGGTTAACGCCATGTTAGATGTTTCGGGCTTATCCAAGGAATGGTGGGGGAGGCTATATTGACTTCGTGTCATGTCCTAAACCGTGTTCCAACCAAGAATAAAGAGATTACCCCTTATGAGGAATGGGAAAAGAAAAGACCAATACTCTCCTACCTACGAACTTGGGGCTGTTTGGCAAAAGTGAATTTGCCAATCACCAAAAAGCGAAAGCTTGGACCAAAAACCGTGGATTGTGTCTTTCTTGGCTATGCTGCCCATAGCATTGCTTATAGATTTCTTGTGGTGAAATCTGGAGTGGACGACATGAATGTTGGCACCATCTTTGAATCAAGAGATGCTACATTCTTTGAGGATATATTCCCTATGAGAGATATGCATGGCATGTCTAGTTGGGAATCCGATCCAATACACGGAACTCCTATGGAGTCCGATGACGAATCCGATGATGAGAGTTCAGATTCTCGATGAAGATAACAATGAAGCTCCCACAAGGAGTAAGAGACAAAGGACTCGCAAAGTCTTTTGGTAATGATTTCATTGTGTATCTTGTGGATGATACTCCCACTACCATTTCGAAGCCCTCGCATCTCCCGATGCGGACTCATCGGAAGGAAGCGGTTCAAAGCGAGATGGATTCCATCTTGGCTAATGGAACGTGGGAGTTAACTGAGCGTCCTTATGGGTGCAAACCTGTAGGATGTAAATGGGTATTTAAGAAGAAGGTTCGAGCTGATGGTACTAGTGAGACGTACAAAGCTCGGCTTGTAGCCAAAGGCTATACCCAAAAGGAAGGAGAAGATTTCTTCGATACCTACTCACCTGTGGCGAGATTGACCACCATTCGAGTACTACTGTCATTGGCTGCCTCACACGGTCTTCTCGTTCATCAAATGGACGTTAAGACGGCTTTCCTAAATGGAGAGTTGGACGAGGAAATTTACATGGAACAGCCCGATGGTTTTGTACTACAAGGTCAAGAAAGAAAGGTGTGTAAATTAAAGAAATCTTTGTATGGTCTCAAACAAGCACCCAAACAATGGCATGAGAAGTTCGAAAGAACTTTGACATCTGTGGGCTTTGTTGTTAATGAAGCCGACAAATGTGTGTACTACCACCATGGTGGGGGTGAGGGAGTTGTCCTATGCTTGTATGTGGATGACATACTAATTTTGGGGACAAGTCTCAAAGTGATTGAGGAGGTAAAAACCTTCTTATCTCAGTGTTTCGAGATGAAAGATCTTGGAGAAGCCGATGTTATATTGAACATCAAGTTATTGAGAGATGGGAATAATGGGATTACTCTTGTGCAATCTCATTATGTTGAGAAGGTGTTGAGCAGATTTGGCTATGCTGATTGCAAATCTTCTCTCACACCTTATGATCCTAGTGTCTTGCTTCGAAAGAATGAAAAGGCAACTAAAGATCAATTAAGATACTCTCAAATCATTGGTTCACTCATGTATTTAGCTTGCGCTACGAGGCTTGATATCTCGTTTGCTGTATGCAAACTTAGCCGGTTTGTGGCCAACCCGGGAGATGATCATTGGCATGCTCTTGAGAGAGTGATGCGCTATCTAAAGGGAACCATGAGTTATGGAATTCATTATACCGGGTATCCAAGAGGACTTGAAGGGTATAGTGATTCCAATTGGATTTCGATGCTAAAATGAAAGCCACAAGTGGATATGTTTTCACTCTTGGTGGTGGTGTCTGCTTTCCTGGAAGTCTTGCAAGCGGACCATCTTAACGAGGTCAACTATGGAAGCAGAACTCACAAGCATTAGATACAGCCTACCGTCGAAGCGGAATGGCTTCGTGAGCTCTTGATGGACTTGCCTATGGTTGAAAAACCAATACCGGCTATCCTCATGAACTGTGATAATCAAACCGTGATTGTCAAAGTGAAAAGTTCTAAGGATAATATGAAAAGTTCCAAACATATCAAGAGGAGATTGAAGTCCGTCGAAAACCGAAGAACTCCGGAGTGATAGCATTGGATTATGTCCAAAGTGCTAAAAATCCGCAGATCCTTTCACAAAAGGACTATCAAGAAACATGATAGACCTTGCATCGAGGGAGATGGGTTTGAGACCCACTTGAGTTGCCGAGGGGGTAACCCAACCTATGTGATCGGAAATTCCGTGAAGTAGGACCCGGGAAAACAAACCGGAGCAACTGAGTTGAGAGAAAATTTAATACTCCCACTCCGCCGTGCATGCAATTCTCTCATAGCTACTCGTAAGGCAGGTTGACAATGTCTTAATGTGTTCCGAGCGGCTCTTGATGAGCGAAGACGCCGTCCTACGTGGCGATCTTTTGAAGAACACACCTATATGAGTGACACTACTGGTCATAGTGTGGGAGATTTGGGTGAATCTCTAGTAAGCTCATGAAGGGCCGAGGAGTATGACTTATAAGCTCCACCCGAGGGGAAGGCTAAGGTAGCCTAGTACCGTGCCGACATTGAGCGAAACTTGCTGCACAAAGACTGACAATTCAAGGCATAGTCCATTGTTCAGTTGTAGTCAAGCATAGCACCTTGCCTAAGTGGAAGTTCAACTTAACAGTCTCCACCGAAGTGCGGTATATTAAACAAGTAAATGGAACTAATGTGTCATCCGATGTGCATATGAGATATGGTGGGGGATTGTTAAATGTAGATGGGCTGCAGCCCAGTAAGGCAGCCCATATAGTCTACAATTCCTGAAATCTCAAGGCCCATCACGTTGGCAGCTTGGGACAGCCTTGGGGGACAAAGTTTAGTCCCACATTGCTAGTTGGGAGAGAGTTGGAGTGGTATATAAGGGCTGCTGTTCTAGTCATTCCAAGTGAGTGAGAATAGAAGAAGCCCTCGCGCACTCCTCCTCCTCCGCCCGCCCGTCTCGGCTCGGCACGGCACGGCACGTCACGACACGTCACGCACGCACGTCGCGTTTCGTGACTCGAGTTCGAGTTCGAGACACATTCAAGGAAGCCTAAATTTTTGCTTGGTGCACCAACTGTGTTGGATACGTGTCGACCTGCATGTGCATGCTCGCCGCGTGTCCCTGGCTTCCTACGCGTGTCAACGCGGTCAGGGCGGCTCTCCTCCCAGGGTATACAAGGAGACCGATCAGATCTGGAGAACAGTGCTCTTAGATCTATCTCTCTCGCAAAGTTCCTTTTGTTGTGCTACTCTCTAGTCTTCCCCATCCCGGCGACTGCGTGCACAGCCGTCCGGGAGAGCAGGCCTCCGAAACCCCGTCCGTTGAGATCCTGCACCGGGAGACGGGCGATAAGGTTTTTGGGGAGCGTCTCGACGCGACTGCTCGCTGCTGTTCGTCCTCTTCATCGACGGTTAGGCTGCTTCATCGACAGATCCGACTACACCATGGGCGACATCAACAACTCCCATGGTGGTGGTGCTGTTGCTGGTGCGACCTTCCCGGTCGCGATGTACGTGCTTTTACTCTCCTACCTTGCACTGCTACTTATTCCATGTTCAGATCTGATGCATGTGCTTAGTCTGATGTGTATGGTTAAGTATGCTTGTGCATCTGTAATCTTGCTTTCGGTAATTAAACTCACATGGAAATTGCCTAATAATCCAACAGCATACGCACCCGGGAGCCGAATTGAATTTCTGGATATATAATAGATATTAAATTTCTAAGATGGAAATAGTATGATTAGATTTTGTAGCGTAATATGTTTTCATTGTATAAATTTTCATAATTTTTTACTGACATATACACGCAAAAAGTGATAGTCAAAGTTACCTTTTGGTGACCATGTCAATCTGTAAAACCTCTTCTGAAAAGAGATGGGTATAATACATCGGTGTGGTACGCAAACATCCAGTTTAGAGTCTTGTGATTCTACGGCAGTTCTCTGGCATTCAGCGAGTCATGACGATTGCACTGTGTTGTGTTGAGTCTCATTACTGTTTTTCGTTGGATAATCATAAAACTTGAGGCACTCCATTGCATTTAGCTCAACAAATATTTTACTTCAGTTAAGGTATAAATCAGTATGTAAATTCCAAAAAGATTGACTTTCCAAAGTCGTATCATGATTCACCATTATCTATATTATCTCATAGAATTGCTTGCAAATGTGAGGAAGCAATTCAATAGATGGAGAAAAAAATGTTATTCTTTTAATCCATGTGATAGAATTTTCTGCTATATGTCTCCTATGTTTTCTGTAGTTCTTCAGGTTACTTTTGCAAGTTTGAACAAAAGGAAGGGCCTGACACAGTTATATTATTGTTCCAGGTGAAAACTTTTTTCGTGTATGCCAGCTAAATGACACAAGAATTTCAAAAGATTGGGTCAATAGCCGCTGGGTACATATAGAAAGGAAGCCAGACGTGTTGTCAACTTTTGATCATCTTCATGAGTCAAACATCACCATACACTTGAAAGTTATCATGTCAATTCTGGGAGATGAGCCGATTTACAACAGGTTATGAAGACGGTTGAAAATTTCATCATGGTTGAATAAATAGGCATTCAAATTTATTTTCATCATTGACGTTTTTTTTTTCTGGAGCACTATTTTTGGTCTGGCAATATTTGAAAATGTAGATTAAATAGGCATGGAATTTCATTTTCTTCTGATATTAACCAAGCTGCAGAGATGGGTAAAAGTGCTGAAAAGGTACAAGTTTATTATCCTAATATATATGCAAATACATCTCATTTTGCATGTTTTTTGTGGACCTTTTTCATCTCCTTTTACTACTAATCCTTTTCTTATTTCTAATTTTTGTGCCTGCTCTACATCCAGTTCCTCTAAAGTCCACATGTCTTGGTGGAATCATGTATGATTTAGAGGTATAAAGTAAAACCTATAAGTACCTATGAGTTTGTGTTTCTAGCCCATGACGACCATCCGCCCCTGGTTGATGCCCGCCGCGGCTAATCCACAGGAAAGCTGGAACCATGGCCGCCCCTAGGCCCTATCCCTCCGCGCGCTGAACTCCGTTGAGGCCTGTGCCGGTCCGGAATCGCCATTGTCGCCTCAGCGGTTCATTTACCAATACCAAGACCATCCTCTGTTCGGATTCTACTTGCTTCTGTAAAGTAAGGTAAGGGTCTAATCTTATTTCTAGCAAGAATTGCAACATCAAATCGTCATTTTCTTATCTGAAAGATAAACCCATTTCCGAACATAAAAGGCTACTACATAATATCACTGTAAAGGTTACACTCATGCTTCCTATGATATACTGACAAAATATGAATATAATTTTGTAAACATGATTTGCACCGTTTCTGGATGCACTCTTTTGAGTCAGTTTTTGGTTCTCTAACATCAATGTGACTCCAATAGAAGTTAACAGATTATATTTTTTGTGCTCAGGCAGTTCAGCTTCGTGTTGCAATTCAATGAAAAGCATATGTTCAAGGAGCCAAGCACGTAATCAAGCATTTAGGAGAGAACCCCAAATTTGATACAGGTTGTACTCCAAAGTAATTGTGGTGTAATGATTTCAGAGTATCAGTAGAGATGCCCTAACCCATATTTATGCTAGCGTACATTGTTGCCACTGTCTTTGTTAGGTTCTTTATGGGATTTTTGAAGCTGTACTAAATATTTAGGTGATATACTATACCATATCAATTATGTACAATCATGCTAACTTTTTTTTCTCATATCAGCGCTAATTTGAACAAAAATCGTTACTACCTGTGATTTAACTGTTTTCCGTATCGAATATGAATATGAATCATAAGTTTTAATCTAAGAATGATGTTTAACGCATTCCTGTTGAATCTACTTTCGTTGAGACGAAGACGCGCATAGCGCGTGCACGTTTACTAGTCTTCTATAGGCTGCAAACAGTGATCATATATTTCATTGAGCACTTCAATGGAATACCAAGGATCAATAGAACCCTCCACGTCCTTTCCACACTTATAAATAGATATAGTAGCATGAGAGCAAGGAAGGTCTGCTAGCTGGAAGTAGCCACATGAGAGGGTCTTATTCTCAAGACTGATAGTGAATTGCCTTTGTATCCCTGTCATAACCTTAATTTCAAAGTCGTGTTTGCCATTCCAAAGCACCTCCATGAACTGTGTTCTTGCTATGTTGTCCTTCAAAGTTTAAATTGTGTGTGGGCATATTTTTCCATGAAGGTTCTCTCCTTTGGCTCTTTGCTCCTAAATTCTACTTATTACCTTTTCCCTGATCTTCACTTGCATTGAAATTATTTTATGGAACCTTGCATCCACAATTGCATGGCCAAAAGAGTCATACTTATTGTTATCAACTGACTAACACTTGGAACCCCCACTAGAAAATATGCTCTTGCCTAGTGTGCTAGCTCTTTCCTCATCAAATTTTCCACCTACAAATGTTCTTGTGCAAACTTTGTTTTGTAGTAGTTGTAATCCTCCTTGTTGGATGCTTTGCAACTGCCTAGGATTTTTCTGCCACACATGTTCCCAATGCTTCATCCTCCCGCTGGCATAGCACACGTATTGTGCTCTACAGTTGGAAGATAGTCCTTCATAGCATTGATCATTCCCTTTTGCTCAATAGAGATGTACGCCCAATCGGATCCATTGTTGCTAATGTCAATATCCTTGATAAGCAAGCCAATGAACCATTTCAAAGTTTCATTTGTTTCCATCTCAACAACTCCCTAGGCCACTAGATACATTTGATTTGTTGGCATTGCAATTTCACACAAAAGGTCACCTTTGACAACTCCTTTGACAACATAAGCGGGTCTTATTCTGATGACTGACAGTGATTTGCCTTTTTCTCCATGTCATAAGCTTGGTTTCAAAGTCGTCTTTGTCATTCCAAAGCACCTCCATGAACTATTTTCTTGCTATGTTGTCCTTCAAATTTTAAAATATGCGTGGGCATTTTTTCCTTGAAAATTCTCTGTTTGGCTCTTTGTTCCTGAATTCTACTTAATGTTTTGCACCTACAAATGTTTCTTGTGCAAGCTTTGCTTTGTATTAGTTGAAATCCTCCTTGTTGGATGCTTTGACAATTGCCCAAAAAAAGTTCTACCACACATGTGCCCTATGCTTCGTCCTACAGCTGGCATATATATATATATATGTCTAGCACACATATTGTGTTATGCATTTGGCACGTAGTCCTTCATTGCATTGGTCATTCCCTTTTGCTAAACAGAGATGGACGTCCAATCAGCTCCATTTTTATTAATGTCAATCTCCTTGATAAGCAAGACAATGAACCATTTCCAAGTTTCATTTGTTTCTGTATCAACAACTCCCTAGGCCACTCGATACATTTGATTTATGGCATCTCTTGCAATTGCACACAAAAGCTCTCCTTTGACAACTCTTTTGAAGAAACACATCTAATCCTATCACCTCCCTGCATCCAGCCCTGAAACCTTGCTTCAATGCATTAAAGCACACATATAAACTCTGGAAAATAATTTTATCCATGTTGGTTGGATCCAAACACACTACAACAATGCTTTTAGGATTGCTTCACAGTAACTCCGGGTGGTAATAAAAATACCTTTGTTATTTCTCCATGATAAGCTTCTTAGCACACTTGCATTTTGAAGTTGACACATCAGCAAACATGTCCCGAAGGGTTGTTGCTCTCATGTTCTCTATCTTCCACATTGGGCAATAACTTTATTCGTGGCCAATATGTTGTCTCCTTTATGTGCACCGTGATGATCATCATTAAAATTTATAATCTCAAATCTTTTCTTGATCTTGATGTGTTTGCTGCATATCGGAGCCAAGGACAACTTGGCCAACCACACTTAGCTCTAACTCTATCCGCCTCTAATTTCAAAAAAAAAACAAAAGCTCCTTTTGGTCACAAGGCCATATCTCTTTAGGGCTTTCGCAAGATGATTCTTGCTTCCGAAAACCATTGTCAAATAAAGTATGGAATTGTGGTGTCATTATTGTACCTTAGATCAGTCTTTATCCTCACCGTGTTTCCATCCAATCTTCATCATATGAGTAATCCTCATCAAATGAATCATAGTCCCACTCCTTCTCCTCTCCCTCTAACAGTTCCTCTATATTTGTAATCAGCTCAATTGGAATAACATCTTTTGAATCAATTCCAATCCATCGCTTTGTATCTCTCATCATGTTCTTTAATTTCTAGCATGTTTCCTAGCCAAGCTCCAGAAATTCTGAATTCTCACCATTGTCCTCATGGGGTGGCATGTATTCAGGACCAGAACATGAATCTGCATTGTTAGTAACACCATGTGTAAGTACAAAATGTTGGTTATGCTCTTGAGCATGCACTTGCTAAGTTGCTATGCTAGCACTTCATCTCCCTCATTTGATTGCAAACTTCAGAAAAATGCAACCTGAGAAACTGAAATTGCATATGCATTACTAGGAACTGCACTTCTTGCTCTAGGCTGTTTAGGTGGAATTCTAATGACTTGAGTGACTATACCATTATCATCACAAAAAAATTAATCTACTATTTGTACTTCCTCTTCTGAACTTTTAGCTAGGTCTCCCCTAATGATAATATTAGGCTGGTCATCATCACTTTGATGCTGAATTTCATCTTGAAAACCAGTAGCACTGCCATTCTACTTATTGTCCTCTTCCACATGGTATTCTACATAAATATCTTCTACCCCTTCAACACAAATGTACTCTGACATCCTCACATAGCCAATATCATCATGCAAAAACACAAAACCATTGGCAAGATCTTTCTCAAGAACAGAGCTTCATCGATTGCTTCAATGATGACCCACAAGTATAGGGGATCGCAACAGTCTTCGAGGGAAGTAAAACCCAATTTATTGATTCGACACGAGGGGAGGTAAAGAATACTT